>NW_026861299.1:350000-609743 GCF_026571515.1 Ruditapes philippinarum
TAATTATGCCTTTTCTTTACTAATTTATATAATTCTAAAACAAACTTGTATTTATATCTACTGTATATATGATCTTTTGTACTATCTGTAATATGTATAATGTAAATGCTCTTCAGTGATGGAGGAAATAAAGATAATAATAATAATAGCTAATTCGTCAGCAATTTAGTATCGCCCACGGTCTCCGGTGCCTAACGGTCACTGGCAAAACACGTCGAGTGTGGATACACCCTTTGGTTTCCCTACCCACCACAGCTCACCTCCTGATATTGTAAATTAACAAATGTACTATATAAACCGGATAGTCATAGACTGGTGATATATATTCAATCTGTTTAAAAGTAATAACATAATCCAATTTTCTGCTTTGAACGGACAAAGAAATAGAGAGAACTCTAGATAACTTCTCGTTGTCATGGCAACACCCAATTTTGTTTTAGTTTTGTTCATGGACAGTAGTGAAATGATAGTTGTTGGTTTATCCGAACATAATTATGAAATAAAAATGTGACAAATATACCGACAATGAAATATCTCAATCAACATACTGCTGTCATTGATTCCCAGTTTTGCGGCATTTTCCGCAATTTCTGAATCTATATCACTAGGATATAATCTGCCGTAAATCAGTAGGCCTAATGGTTGAGGATAAGATCCTAAAATTGTGGGATTTTTTTTACGAAATGCAACTCATTCCAAAAATGCAAACATCATTTTTGATCATCTGGACGGATTGTTAACCTCTCCTCCATTTTGTACGATTCAGACCCCAGGTGCCATTTCGGACAACTTTCAGGCTCAGGCGGACACCAGTTCTTGGTATAACCACCCCACATTCCGCAAGCTAGTTGGTTAACGTCCTTACATGAAAATACATGTAATCCACTATGGTAGCTCGAACTCAGAGCTGCAATAAGACATAGTGAGGAAACTCTGATGGTACAATCAATCGGTATAAGTATGCCGTCGCTTTATGGTTTTTCACCATTTGACATTCGTAATATAGTGAAGGAAGTACAGAAGATGGGCCCATTTCAGAAGCATAACTGGATCTTTTATGTGTCAGGTGTAATGCACCGATACACGGGACCTCGCTTTAAAGTCCCATCCGAAAGACTGTTGGTAATGTTAGAGAGGAGCGGGGGTCGAACTCAAACCCCTTGATTATATATACAAATGTATGTATTTAACCACCAGACCACAGATCCGCTCCTAAATAAATCGCCAGATTCCTAGATGTCCTTATGTTTATGGACAAGCTTCTGTCATTGCACGAAGTATACACCTATGAATGTACCTCTGGTGCATCTTCTGCTTCACTATATGAGGTTCTACATTTGACTGCCCTACTACTAAAATCTTATGTTGCAGTGTTTTTTTTCTGTTTCAGTTAAGATCGTGTTTTCTGTATACCATGCATCACTTAAATATCAATACGGATTTAAAACCATTTAGTGTACTCTCAAGGATCGTGTATACTATATGAAACAATCATTGTTAGCCCGCCGAGTTCACACTGCTAACAAATGCATCATAACGCTTTAGTGTTAAAATAATTAAGTATGGAATTTAGACCACTAGACTGCTAGCACATTACACTGTTAGCTCACCGAGCTTATACAGCTAGGAAATGTATGTTTTTATGTTGATTCAATTAAGTTTAAAAGTTTAGCCCGCTGGCCCGCCAGCCCGCCCAGTTCACACTGCTAGCCCGCCACACTGTTAGCCCGCCCACTTCACACTGCCAGGTAATGTATCATGAGGTTTTAATGTTGAATCAACAAAGTTTTAGATTTTAGCCCGTTGGCCCGCCAGCCCGCCCAGTTCACACTGCTAGCCCGCTACACTGTCAGCCCGTCCAATTCACACTGCTAGGAAATGTATCATGAGGTTTTTAATGTTCAAATCAATAAAGTTTTAGATTTTAGCCCGCTGGCCCGCCAGCCCGCGCAGTTCACACTGCTAGCCGCTACACTGTTAGCCCGTCAAGTTCACACTGCTAGCCTGCTACACTGTCAGCCCGTCCAATTCACACTGCTAGGAAATGTATCATGAGGTTTTAATGTTCAATCAATAAAGTTTTAGATTTTAGCCTGCTGGCCGCCAGCCCGCCCAGTTCACACTGCTAGCCCGCTGCACTGTTAGCCCGCCCACTTCACACTGCCAGGTAATGTATCATGAGGTTTTAATGTTGAATCAATAAAGTTTTAGATTTTAGCCCGCTGGCCCGCCAGCCCGCCCAGTTCACACTGCTAGCCCGCTACACTGTCAACCCGTCCAATTCACACTGCTAGGAAATGTATCATGAGGTTTTAATGTTGAATCAATAAAGTTTTAGATTTTTAGCCCGCTAGCCCGCCAGCCCGCCCAGTTCACACTGCTATCCCGCTACACTGTTAGCCCGCTCACTTCACACTGCCAGGTAATGTATCATAACGTTTTTATGATCAATCAATAAAGTTTTAGATTTTAGCCCGTTGGCCCGCCAGCCCGCCCAGTTCACACTGCTAGCCCGCTACACTGTCAGCCCGCCCAATTCACAATGCTAGGAAATGTATCATGAGGTTTTAATGTTCAATCAATAAAGTTTTAGATTTTAGCCCGCTGGCCCGCCAACCCGCCAAGTTCACACTGCTAGACCGCTACACTGCTAGCCGGCCACTTCACACTGCCACGGTAATGTATCATAACATTTTTATGTTCAATCAATAAAGTTTTAGATTTTAGCCCGCTGGCCCGCCAGCCCGCCAAGTTCACACTGCTAGCCCGCTACACTGCTAGCCCGCCCACTTCACACTGCCAGGTAATGTATCATAACGTTTTCATGTTCAATCAATAAAGTTTTAGATTTAAGCCCGCTGGCCCGCCAGCCCGCCCAGTTCACACTGCTAGCCCGCTACCCCTGTCAGCCCGTCCAATTCACACTGCTAGGAAATGTATCATGAGGTTTAAATGTTCAATCAATAAAGTTTTAGATTTTAGCCCGCTGGCCCGTTAGCCCGCCAAGTTCACACTGCTAGCCCGCTACACTGTTAGCCCGCCCACTTCACACTGCCAGGTAATGTATCATAACGTTTTCATGTTGAATCAATAAAGTTTTAGATTTTAGCCCGCTGGCCCGCCAGCCCGCCCAGTTCACACTGTTAGCCCGCTATACTGCTAGCCCGCCCAGTTCACACTGTTAGCACGCTAGACTGCTTGCCCGCCCAGTTCACACTGTTAGCCCGCTAGACTGCTAGCCCGCTCAGGTCATACTGTTAGCCCGCTAGACTGCTAGCCCGTTAGCCCGCGTACTTCACGGACATTTCATATTCATAAAGTTGATAGATGATAATTTAATAATTGTTGGATATTGTTTATTATATTGCGATAATATCATTATAATTCAGCAAAATTTGATTAGCATTAAAGTCATATTATGTGGAATTATCTGTCATAAAAGTAGCAAAATCAGATATTTGTATTATTTTAATTAAATAAAACAGCTCTGTGGCAAAATGTCAGCAAAGAAATTTAATATTTTGACTTCCATACAATATACTAAATCACTATTGCAAAAAAAGAAGCAGAAGCAAAAGATGGTTCAGGTTCTTGGCCAATGAAAAACTACTTGGAAACTATAAACAAAAGTAAAAAGCTTAATTTTAAAATATCTTCAAAATAGTAGTTTTTCCTATCACATCAAATAAGAAATACAGTGCTACCCTGTATACAACAACACTATAAATGCTTCCCAATTTATGACTTCAAAATAAATTTAATCTCTTGACAATAGGAATAATGACTCTCATATCCAATCAACAGCTTTGTCTCTTTGCTTTAACTAAGATTGTAAGTACAATCTAAAATAAGGGGGTATATGTACAAATATTATGCACTGTATGTATTGCAATGAGTGTTATATTTTTCTCTTTGATGAGCAATATAAAACTTAACTGACAAGGTAAAGTTTGATCTCTCTTTTTATATGTTTGGCGACTAGATGCCATTTTATATTTATTGGCACGACAAAGGTGTCACTTAGAAATTCCCATATTCAACTTTAACTTTGGCTGGAGTCTCAGACAGCATCTTGCATTGACCACAATCGTCCATGCAAGAACAGACTCAATCAAACCATACACGTAAAAATTTACATACGGCAGTATTATTTTATACGCATTACAAGTTTTACAACATAAAATAAATCACTTTGTATGCGAGGAGTACACAATGATACTATCTAAATTATGCTTATATTCAAACTAAACGAAAAATATATGTTATATCAATGAGGTGACAGAACATACTGAAACATGCATCTTTAACATGTACGCGTAAAATGTTGCTGAGTAAGAAATATCAGCTCTTAGACTTTAAAAGATATTTACTTGACTTATTTCCATTCATTCTGATTAAAATAGTGTCAGAATGAGATATAATTCATGATATCAACATAGTTTTAACCTGTAAATTGTGAAGTCATGCAAAATCATAATGTTTCTGTTTTTTGTGTTTTTTTGTCGAAAATGAGTCATTACAATGTAATTTCAATTATTAATAAGAAAGCGTTGGGCAGTAATACATGTTTTAATGATCATATTTGTAATTTTTATTTATGTATGTTTTTGGTTGGGTTTTACGTTGCATCAACACGGTATAGGTCGTATGGCGACTTTCTAGCTTTACTGGTGGTTTGCGACTTTAGTTGCCCGTTGTGCCCTGTTTCAGGCACAAACGGGCACAAGAGTAGAAACGACGTTTCGTAAGCTACCTTGATAGCTTTCTCATATAAATAATTTGAAGACTCGAATGTGGCTCATACCTACAGCGGTAGTTTGAAGTCAAAGACTTTAACCACTCGGCCGCAGACGCCAAGCTTCCTATTTCTGTTCTCGTGCCACTGCATATTAAACCAAAAAATAAGATGCAATATGACAGATGAAATAATAACAAACATATGTTTGGATTAAAAGGAATCTGTTTGATGAACACTACGATACGATATAAACTGTAATAATTACAAGTTTCTAGCAATAAATGTAACAGTAAATACATTTCGTTCTATTTAGACGTATTGATATAAGCTGACAATTAACCACTTATAATGTTACAACAACAGACGTTAAAGATCATACTAAAATAGCACTTGTACGTCCATAATCAAGTACATAAATCAATTACATCTGTTTTCATTTCAATATCAATAAAGTAAATACTATTTTGACGAAGAAAACACCTTCAAAACATAACTGTAAATAATTATATTATACAATTACATTAACATTGTTATCGGCAACAGTAAAGAAACAGATAATTTAAAAGATTTAGGTTAACTGAATGTAAACGATAATTACTACAGGCACAATTATCAGAGGGAGGGAATACATCTCCTATAACCTTGTATTGACCTTAATACGTAGTTTTGTGTCGAATAAATATAATTCTTGACAGATGTACCTTGGAGATTACATGTCAAATATAGCAAATCATTTATGTTGACTTTTGCGCTGCTTAACGCTGCAATTTCAAAGCGGGTGCAATTAAATCAAGCAATAAGCAAATAATGACTACTTGACCGACAATATATTACATTATCACTTGTATATCAAAGTCATAATTACATATAATGTTCCTGTTGTTGATATGTTTCATAAAAATTCATTTGTAGTTGGTCTGTATTATTGTACCTTTGGTTTTAAAGAAGCCTTATGAAAAATTTGACGTTGAGCAAAAACTACAATTTGATTTAAATTGTTTCAGTGTTTCATGTCTATGATTTGAAAAATCAATATACTTGGTGTGTCATTTCTCATGTATATTTGACTCACCATCAATGGTTTAGGATTTAAAAAGACATGTTGCATTGTCCGTCGGTTCGTTTGTTGTTTTATCTTTTAAAAGAATCAGTAAAAGGGGGAGTTAAACTTTCCTTAACTGGTTAAAGGAAATTAATTCCTCAAATGAAATATTATTCTATTCAGGTTCAGGTGACTAGAATTGAAGAACCTGACATCGACATCATCACCAAAATACAACAAACAAACAAACAAATCAAACATATCTTATCGTCTTGTCCTATTTTCTATTGTCTTCAATGATTTTTCCCGAAAGACCAGAAAAATTATAACAACACTGAAGTGAAGTACAGGGCAGCTTTTCACAACTGCCATACAGTACAAGCCATTGCTGCAAAAATAAAATCTGGTAAAGGGGTGATCTCTAAAAGAATTGAAAACAGCATACAATATAACAATTTCAGATTCAGTTTGATTGATTATGTTCACGAGAGAAGAAGAAAACGTGCAACATCTCTGATGCCCCTAGCACCGGCTTAAGTTGCTTTTAATCTTCAACATTGACGAGCTGGAATCAATCATCCCCGAAGGACCAGAAAAATATTATAACAAAACCGAAACAAAGTCGTACAAGTAGGTCGTATTTTGGACAAGTAAGTTTATTTGTGAATATATGAGCTGATATCTTTGTTTCCTGGTGAATTGGCGATAACATTTACAATGCTCATTATTCTTAGTATTGATAAATGATGTTTATACTAATGTTTATATCATTGTATCTATGTTTTATTTGATTCATTAAGACAAAAATGTGTTGCTCGAATCGTTCAAACAAAGACCATTCACATTTTTCTGAATTCTGTGCTCGTGGATATTTAGACAAATCGAAATGAGACAGTGTCACAAAATTGGGTATTTTTCAGCGCATATTGTATTCCCAATTTAGTTAATCAAACTACTTCTCTTAATATCTGTAACATGCGCACATATACAAATATTAGCAAGACTTAATTGTATGAATGAAATATAGGCCTACTGTATGACGCATTTCATGTAAAAGTGAGTTTCTCTAATTGCCCGCACTTATTATTTTTAAAAACCAACGTTGCGTCTGCACAATTTGCCTACACAATATGCACTGTATGCATTTTTGAAGAAAATGTCTGTGTTTATTGTCGAAACATTTAAACACTCGGCAAATGTTATGGCAAATACATCATTACTATTATTATAGTTACTATTTTTATTGATTGTAGTCCATACGGTCAATGTGCACGACGCCAAAATGTATGAAGTTTTATTTCATTTGCTGACCAGATGCACTGTCTGCTGACTAAATTTTGCCGTCAGGTCAGGGTCCAATTTGTTTGGTTCCCTATATGATAAGGAAAACATATCTCAATATAATAAACAAGTGCCATGACTACACAGGCTGGTAAGATAAAACTCCAGGGAATACAGATGCAATATATGCAGTCAAAAGACTACAGCTTGAATTTCCCATGAGATTTTGTTTTTTACTAAGCTCCTTGTCATCTTCACAATAAATGATGCTATCACAGAATCTGTAGACTGTTTATTAGAGATAAGAGCAGCGTTAAGTGACCCATTGTGACTTAATAATGTCTATCATGAAGCAACTATTTACTTAGTTGAAATTATGTTCGCTCGTGCTAACTTAATTTCGAATAAATGCAAATGTGCAAATTACAAAGAGAGCTTGCCAAACTGTCTACCATTATGCAGGAAATAATACCCTAACCTCAAATTATGTGCAGCATTCTGTATGGTCCATGTGCATCATACACAAAAACTGAATTAACGCAGCTCGGACAGAATCAGGTACTTCTATCTATGTTCTCAGTTCGTACAGTATTCTTGGTGCACTATTTATATCCAACTGATTGTATTCTTCTTTACGTCCTTTAACTAAAGTCAACAGATGATATTTTTCTTGACAGATAAATAATAGTACACATTCCGAGGTTCACACTGAAATGTTTCAGTTCATAACATCAAAACTTGGGTTTAAGACCCAAAAGTCTATCAAATTGAATCAAAATGTTTTCATTTACGTAAAAACATTTCGAAATGCTAATGACGCAAAATGATTAAAACTTAATGCAGCTACAGATATTCGAGAAAGCTCGAACAGAAAAAAGGAAAAGGAAACCAGATTCAGAAAATTTTGCTCTATCCTATGGTGAAAGTATATGGTTACCAAATGAATATATATATTTATTATATTTATTTGTTGTTAATTATGCCATACTAATACTCATACATGTATATTTTCATCAAGTCTCAGCTGGGATATATAGAGAGAATTAGTAGACGTTGTATATGATTTCTTATCCAATTATAATGTATAGAAAGAGAAATAATGATTTTCACCATTACTTGATAAGTGATCAAACGGTTATCTCCCTTCTCGTGCAGATTATATATTAACGTATATGACAAATATAGAACGTTATATCGAGTTGCTAATGTATTAGGGGATTTAAATACAAAGTTGAAAGAAGCTGAGGATCTTAAATTGGCTTTCCCGGCTATAAACTATGCCCATGAAATTTTATTCAAAAGGTACATAATTCAAATAAAACAAAACATATATCACCCATTCTCAATAAAATAAAGCATTTGAGGTTGAAAAATATTAAAAATTTGATGTTGTCATTGTCATTGTGTCATTTTTTTATCGCTAAAGTAAAAGTTTAGGGTATTTTGCAAAATTTGCCAGAAATATTTTGAACAAGAAACTACAATATAACAGGATGGCATTTATTTCGGTAATGACACTGTATTTCTTCGGTAACGTAGATTTCAGGTCTAATAATGTAACATATTGGCTGCATATTAATAACAAATGTCTGTAAAATATATCAAAATCTGTAAATTCTCTATCTAGAGGGACTTTCTAACCCAAGAAAAATTCAAGGAAGTTGGGTACCTTACTAATTTTCAGTTAATTTCTTCAAAGTTAAATATACGTAGAAAGCAAAAATGGTCAATTTCGGAAATGATTATTTTATGTCTTCATTCAAAGGATATATATCATATATAATATATGAGAGGTCGAATGCATACACAAATGTTGTATTAGCATTTTTTATTCAAAACATTCAACTTTCCACTTTCTAAATATTTGGAAAATTTATTGCTAAGCAGTTCTATATTTATCCCCATATATGATGTCACGTATGCTTCATTTTATTCGAATGCAAGTAAAGGTTGAGAAAACAATTTTATTTTTTGTAAAATAATTTATTTTTATGGATATTATTTTAACATTATTATATATAGAATGAAATACGGCCAGTAAGCTCTTTGCAGAAACGAATTAGTTGTTGCTGAGAACTTATTTTGATTTCTTTATCCATGTACTTAGATGTGCTTATGCTTATTTTTTTATACATGTCTGTTTTAGCTAATCTATAATTCTTTTATATTTATGTATATCTTTTCTTTGTATTATCTTGCATGTAAGATATTATAGCATCATAGCACGTTTAAAAGTTACAAAAATTACAAGAAAGATAATACAAAACGGTAAGATATAAATGTTTACATTCTTGTAAAAGAATTATATTAGCTAAAAATAGACCTGTATGTAAAAACAAGGAAATTGCATGGGACTATCACATAATGCAAATAAAAAGTAACACTATAAGCATATATATTTTGATAAGGGAGTACACTATAACCAATAAAGTTTGAAACTGACAAAAATATTTTCCAGCCCAGCTGGTAAACGTATCTTTGGGCCGAGCTGTGGGACTGCAGCCCTGAAGTCCAGGCCTGATTCCGCCACTGGGCATAACGTTGCAACATCTAAAGACTATACATATATAAGCACATACAAGCACATGTTAAGCACATACAAGCACATCTTAAAGACCCATATATGTGAAAAAATAACAAACAGACGACACATTAATAACTTACTGATACTATCAGTAACTACCAATGATTTAGTAAGGATTCAGGTTGCTTGAATTTGATGTTTGACATCTTTAATTAAAGGTTGATCCCCATCGACTTGTGGTTTAAACAAACTGCATCCATATTGAACCCCTGGATACTTTTCATTGTTATCGTTATATGAACCCCTGGAAGTTTTAAGGGATGTAAATCCCTGATATTCTTGGGAACTTTGTCTTGTTCTGCTATACTCATTAGTAAAATTTTCTGTGATAAAATGGTGACCTTAAATGTAATTGCATCCTGTAATAAAT
Source organism: Ruditapes philippinarum (assembly GCF_026571515.1). Taxonomy (NCBI): domain Eukaryota; kingdom Metazoa; phylum Mollusca; class Bivalvia; order Venerida; family Veneridae; genus Ruditapes; species Ruditapes philippinarum. The sequence goes on from NW_026861299.1 coordinate 360,016, forward strand.
TTGAAAATGGTACAATTGAAAACAGTACACAATCAGTCATGTTAAATTGTGCGGTTTTTAAACTGAGAAGCCTAGTACGGATACTAGAAAAAAGCACTTCCCTTATTACCGGATATGAAAAAAATGCGATCACCTACGGCTTATAGTTAGGAAAAAATATAGTAATGAATAGATTTGGTCAAATAGGCTTTTCGATAATACTTCTTTAAATCTTTTTATAGATAAGAAACATAACTCCTGATATCTTTTGTAAAATCTGTTTTTTTTAACCTTGGTCTATATGTCGTTTATACCATACTAAGGCCTTTGATTTTAATTATAGGAAGTCCTTAAATATTAATAACTATTCATTGCTAGCAGTTTAAACCGACGTGAGAAGTTCGTAAATAAATACAAATTTATCTGTTTTATAAACATTGTCAAATTGAGATAAGGTAGGAAACTTAATTGATCGTTCAGGTAGATTGCTATTTGGTTTTCAAAATATTTTTGTGTTCTTTTGTTTAATTTTTTTTACATATTCTACAGAGGTATATATTTCGGATACACTTGTTTTTCTGACTGCCAGACGTTTCTCTGGATCTGGATGGTACGTTGCAGGGCCTTTCAGCATATAAGAAACGGCAGAGAGGAGTTAGTACAAATGGAATATGGCTGATTTTAAACAGTCAACTGTCTTAGCTTGTGCAACACTATCACTCAATTTATTCCAATCGACAATTGTTTGTGGTTTAACCACAGGGGATTCTGTCTTTTTTTTCTTTCCCACTATATATATAATATAACAAGGGATACAACTCAAAATTGCTTAATTCATGAAAAAGTAAATAGAACGCAGTATACAACAGCTTTTGATTGTTGGACATTCATACAAAAATCGATAATTTAAAAAAAAATGATTCACTTTGATACATGGACAAGATATTATTAAAATTAACATTTCGTGTTTCATTTGTACACACGTTCGTAAAATTTTGGTTTGTAAAACGATATCTAATGCAAATGTATGCTCATATAAAAAAGTTTAATCATGTAATCAGTTAAAAATCAATCATCTACCACCATCAATGATGAAATCATTATCTTCTGGTACAAATTATTGTAACAATTATTGTTTGTTTTGATAATTTCTATCCTCGGCAACCATTTTGAATGTGCCCGTATGTTCCATGCATAAACCCTATTTCTCTTAGTGACTGTCAATTCCGTTGCAGTCAATACGAAAGTCAAAATTTTTTTCCAGCCACAAGGACTGGGATCCTGAGATTTATTTCCGGCCCTGATGATTTTTTCCCGGCCCGGACTCTGAAAGGTATTTTTTGTAGGGGTGGGGGAGGGATAATGCCATAATTATAAACAAATATATTTAGCACATATGAATTATCAGACTCAACTATAAGATACTACGAAAAAAATATACAGAAACATAATAAATAAAACATTAGTATAATTCATAAGGAAACGATACATCTTTTAAAGGTTTAATTTGAAGATTGGAGAAAAAATATGTTTTGGTAAGGAAATTATCCAAGACAAGATGATGGCTTACATTACTTAGCAAAAACTGGTTGTATCTTGCGGTGATTTTGGTTATCTGGGTCTTTGAATACAAGCAAAAATGAAAAAAAAGATTAATCTAGGAAGTTTTGCATATTTTAGAAGGCCAAAAATTGTTTCAAAGTGGCTGAAATTTTACTAGGACTTGAGGACTGACTGTATAGAAATTTATCTCGGCCCTCCTGATTTTTAGTTGGCGAGGTCCGAGGACCGACAGACTTAACACAGACTGTCATTGGCTAATGAATAATAATAATCTGGAAAATGACAGCGTATAACTGCGACGGATAGCGTTTTTTTTTCATCAGCAAATGAAAATACTCGGAACATAAACACACCTGCATAATGATAATGGATGACAGTTTGACAACCAATGTAAATATTGAAATGTAAGTTATTTCCTGAAATGTTACAGGTTTTAATGAAGAGTTTGTAGTAGAACTTGGGTAATAACTCGTTCATATATTAACTTCTACAATAACTTTTATACAGTTTACACGTGTGAATGCATTTTACGAAACCATGCTGGTAATGGGAGACCACAACTTGTATCCCTTGTTTATATTATATATATAGATTTAATAACATAATGACAGATTTCCCTGTGGTTATAACTAAAGTTTTACGCTTCACAGTTTTAAAGCATTAAGGGTGATTTACTGCAAAGACATTTCACTCCCAAGAGAGTGCACACCTTGGCGTCCCCCCCACTATTTAGATTTTATTGATGTTACTCCATATCATTTTTTATTTTTGGAGATGTTTGATAAAAGAAGTTAACAAATTTTCTTTTATTTCAAATGATTATAACTAATTACATGTACTAGATCTAGTGTTGCATATGATAACAGGCAATAAACAGATAAAAAATGAATGCTATAAATGTGACCTGTCAGAGATCTGTATAATTATATCATTTAATTTTTTGATGCATTCATTAAAAGCAAGCCTTAATAACATTTACTTGTTCAACAATTGAGTTATGATTATAACTGGATAGTGATAATAGTTTGGTCTGTGGAATTTCCAAAATATGAGGTACTGAAAAACCAAGCCAAATTTATTTGGCATTAACAATTTTATAGACTGTTTTAGCTTGGTTATTTAAAGGTCTTTAGCTGTTGTTCACACTCGGGCGTCAGTGTCACACTTTGGTTCAGTTTTTTCATTATATGCCCGAAAGGGCATATTATGTTATACCCCCTGGCGTCCGTCTGTCTGTCTGTCCGCACCCACAGGACAGTAATTATGTGGCTAGAGGGACACTAGGTAACTGTTCTTTTTCTTTGATGTCATTCATTCCGTAATGCTTTTATGTGGCTATTTTCTCTTGTGTGGCTAAAAAGAACAAAAGAGAGAACAGTAGAATAGCCACATAATTACTGTCCTTTGAGAACATACGTCCGTCCGTCCATTAGCAATTTGGTTTCCGGAGCATGACTTAAGTTCCATTTGGCCCACAATGTTCAAACTTCATAGGATGATTGTCCATATTGGGTAGAAAACCCCTATTGATTTTGGGGTCAAAAGGTCAAAGGTCAAGGTCACTATTACCCTAAAACTGAAAACAGTTTCCGGAGCATAACTTAAGTTCTATTTGACCCACAATGTTCAAACTTCATAGGATGATTGTCCATATTGGGTAGAAAACCCCTATTGATTTTGGGGTCAAATAGTCATGGGTCAAGGTCACTATTACCTTAAAACTGAAAACAGTTTCCGGAACATAACTTAAGTTCCATTTGACCCACAATGTTCAAACGTTCATAGGATGATTATCCATTCCATATTGGGTAGAAGACCCCTATTGATTTTGGGGTCACAAGGTCAAAGGTCAAGGTCACTATTACCTTGATACTGAAAACAGTTTCCGGAGCATAACTTAAGTTCCATTTGGCCCACAATGTTCAAACTTCATAGGATGATTGCCCATATTGGGTAGAAGACCCCTATTGATTTTGGGGTCAAAAGGTGAAGGGTCAAGGTCACTGTATCCTTAAAACTGAAAACAGTTTCCGGAGCATAACTTCAGTTCCATTTGGCCCACAATATTCAAACTTCATAGGATGATTGTCCATATTGGGCAAAAGATCCCTATTGATTTTGGGGTCACCAGGTCAAAGGTCAAGGTCACAATTACTTTAAAACCAAAAACAGTTTCTGGAGCATAACGCAAGTTCTGTTTGGCCCACAATATTCAAACTAATCTAAGGATGATTGTCCACATAAGGTAGAAGACCCCTATTGATTTTGGGGTCACAAGGTCAAAGTCACTTTCATCTTAATACTGAAAACAGTTTCTAGAGCATAATTTAAGTTCTATTTGGCACGCAATATTCAAACTTCTTAGGATGATTGTCCATATAAGGTAGAAGACCCCTATTGATTTTGGGGTCACAAGGTCAAAGGTTAAGGTCATTATTAATAACTTAAGTATTAATCAACCTCCAGCTGTAAATTTTTATAGGATGTACAGCTAATTCTCATGTCTTACAAAATTTTAATGCTTCATCCTTACTATAAAAAAAAACACTTTCGGGTATATAATTGCTTCGTTAGCGGTGCTATTGTTGGTATTTCCAGAACTATTGAAGGGAATGTGTAGAATCTTCATATATTAGTTCTCAGTGATTATCTTAAAAAATGATTGATCCAAGTCCGATGATTGGCCCTATTTCCATTATTAGCCCAAGTCCCATAATTTTTATTTGTTTTTTTTGCAATTTTATGCCCCTTTTTCGACTGATATATTCTTGAAAACAAAACAGTTGTTTTGATTCTTTTGTTACAGATGAGTAAGAAACAGACACCAAGTGAATTTTTGAAAAAGATCATTGGAAGACCAGTTGTAGTGAAGCTTAACTCTGGTGTAGATTACAGAGGTATAATAAATATTTCAAAATGTCAAATGTGTCAATGTTTAACTCAAGATGATATGTCAGTCGCAACACTCAGACCCCTACCTCCAAGGTCAAGGTCACACTTTCAGGTCAAAGCTTAACATGGTCTGTTATAGGGTATGTTTTGTGTCCGGTATATAACTTTTTCATCACTCAAGGGATTTTGAAATAAGTTGACACAACTGTTTACAATAATAAGGCAACATGTCATGTGCAACACTCAGATCCCTACCTCAAAGGTCAAGATCACATTTAGAGGTCAAAGCCTAAAATGGTCTGTTACAAGGTACATTTGTGTGTATGATGCTAAATCAGGCCGATACATTGGTGAATTGCCCACATACCTTGATTGATGAAAAAGTTACGGTTAAAAAGTTACGAACTGGACATGAAATATACTCTGTAACAGACAATACCCTGCATTGATATTGTAATTTTCACATTTTGTGTCTTTAAAATAGTGATAACAACTATACAAATGGTTTTCTGTTGACATATATACAGGACTGAGGAGTTATTTCTTCATATTTTATATCTTTAATGGTTCGAATCCCGACAGGGACTTTGGATTCTTTCATGTGAGGAAGCTATCCAGCTAGCTTACGGAACGTGGGTGGTTCTACTCAGGTGCCCGTTGGTGCCTGAAATAATGCACAGAAGGGCACCTGAGGTCTTCCTGCACCAGTTAAAGCTGGAATGTCGCGATAGGACCTATACTGTGTCAATGTGACGTAAAACCCAAACAAGCAAATATCTTTAATAAAATTATTGCAGATCTATGTGTGCAGATCTAGCATTGATCAAATTTTGCACTGAAAGTCCTGATCCGTACCTCAATCTTTTGAAATAGCTCAATTTTGTGCTTAATGTAAAAGTTTCCTTGGAAGGGGGACGTTGGTAACTCTGTTACAAATTCTTGTTTATGCTGGATTCAGCAGCAAGAATTACAAAATAACAGTTTATAACACATTTTCCACTTTCAAAGTTAAACAATTTTCAGCTTGTCAAAACCTAATCAGTATATTAAAAACACTATTGCCAACAACAAATGGCTTGTTGTTTTCTTACTTCTATGACTATGATACAGTTGTTATCAGACACACATTTGGGTGACTTTCAAAGCAATATTATATATTCATTAATGATACTGCAATCCATACAATAAATTGACCATAATATTTGCAAGGTTTAACACATATTCATAATTACAGTGTATATGAGATGTTACTTTAATCTGAGAGACTAATATTGTAGTCTGATTTCAAGTAACTTAGGGAATATTAAAAATTTTGCTAATAACTCATAAATACATTAAATTTTATATTGTAATATATTTCAGGGGTGTTAGCATGTTTGGATGGTTATATGAATATTGCCCTTGAACAAACAGAAGAGTATGTAAATGGACAGCTTAAAAACAAATATGGAGATGCATTCATTAGAGGCAATAATGGTTGGTAATAGTATAGTTTTAAAATCCAAACTTGTTAACCTTTATTTGTTGCAATTTTCTTGTTTTAAAATGTATAAATGATAGTGTGGAAATGTTAAATGTCAAGTAAGGATTCACAGAGATTTGACACAATAATGTTGAAGTTATACATGTATGTGACGTATAGGGCAGTAGATATATTACTGTAAGTTAAGACAAACAAGAATAGAAATAAATAGACTGTTTGTTATATCATGTGAAAATAATAAAGTAAGCCCATACAATTATTATGGTGTGTAATTATTGTTATAACTTTCAGCAAATACTTTTTCACTCTTGCATTATTCTGTTAAACGATAAATACACTATTGTACCATGGTGTGAAGACAACCCCTATGTTTGTTTTATTCTCAGTTTATTTCATACTATTTATGTTCAACAGTTTCTCTTTTTTTTCAGTGCTTTACATTTCAACACAAAAGAGAAGAGGGTGACAGGGGAACTAGAAACTGAAGAAACTTTGACATAATAATTTACAATGAAGAGTATATAAAATAAAGAAAACAGTAATGAAGCTGCAGAATATGATAATCGATTAATTCTGGACCAGTGATAAAACACATTTACTGGATTATTTGCCTTCATTTCTTTTGATTTAGGCTAAAGTGAAAAATCTCTATGGATATTGTGTAAGTTTGAACTCTATTTTTGTGAGTGCATTGTAATATAAAGCATATTATGTTCTACTTGTAACACCTGCAAGTGTAGATTGAAGTTATTCTCATCAGATTGTAAACAAAAACTTACTATAATCACTGTTTTATAATTGCTCATTATTCAAGCATATGTACTGTTCATGACAGCTGTGATTTGTTATTCTACCATTTGAAGGTAATAATGTGTGCCACAAATAAGGAGCCAGGACAATCTATATATCCGTGTAGGCTGATCAAGCTCTATATAATACTGTAGGTCTTCTCTGTGTTATTAAGTAATAAGATTTTTGACAGGTTATATGGCTTTATATAAATGGTTGGTTTTTGTTATATTACAAAAAAAATATTTATATACCAGCAGTATAACCTATTGATAATCTTTATATTAATCACTTTATAATACAGCAAGCTTTGTTTATTTGAGAATAAATGCAAATACTTCATAAACTCATAAATTGACAGCAGCCATTTTTATAGTTTATATAAACATGAAAATAATCCAATGAATAAAGACGTTACATATTTGCAGTAATACGAGGGTTGTCCCAAAAGTCCGTGACAAATTTTATAGCATGTTCATTTTTAACGCCAATAGAAAATAATTCACACATATAACCATTAAGTTTATTATTTAACATTACAACAACACATTTACAAAAAATTTACCCTAGTTACTTAGAAATTTTCAGTATTAACGACATTAGGTTGAGTTGCCGGCGCACGTCAAATAATTTACATTTTGTTGTGAATAGGCTGAAATTAATAACGTATATTTAAAATATCTGGTGATGTGTCTGCACAATGTGACGTTGACTTCCTCTGCTGCTATGTTTACATCATCTCTGAAAATTTTAGTTAAATAACTTAAGAAACGAAAAAGATACGAATAAATGAAAATATCTCATATAAAATAGGAAAGTTAAAATGGCGACGTTCGAAGAATTTGCGGCGCAGTGAACATGTCACTCAGGTTTCATGACTATTTCGAGATGACACATGTTACGATTTTCAACAAATATACCAAATAGAACAGTTAAGCAACATATTCTGAGCATTTGTGTACAAAAGGCATGAACGGAACCAGAGTTTTGCGCTACAAAAAGCGAAAATAAGGAAAACACGGATAGGAAGACCGATCTTCGTCGCCTTTTTCCTACAGCTAAAAACAGGTGTAACGAGACCGGAAGTTCGCGTATATCAAAAATTAATGTATGCCATCCAAACATTCAACAGACATTAACAACCACATGATTTAAGTCAGAAATTGACGATTTATGGGTACCATTATTGTGTTGAAAGCCATTGAAAGTATTTGAGAAAGGCACCTTATATAGATTTAACGCCGTCTTTGACGTCGGACGTGCGCCGCGATTCAGTTAGTTGCCATGGTGTTTATGGCATATTTTTGTTGTTTGTTGATATTTATCTATGAAAATTTGTTAAAATGTTTAAATTATATGGGTTTATAACATATTAAAATATAAAATTCGTATCTGTTTTATTTAGCTTTTAAACAAATTTGTCACAGAATATTGGGACAACCCTCGTATAACAGTATCTTGATGCAGACTACTTATTGTGCCAGATTCATTGCAGTGGAAGTCCGTTATAAAAATTGAAGCAATGTAAAGGTTAAGAACTTAATATTACAGCTGTTTAACAATGATTCTTAACATATTCATGCATATATAATATTTGTTACAAGTTGAGCAAATGTTGAATATAAATCTGTCACTATTGAAACAAAATGTTTGAATGTCTTGTAGACTTGTAGTTAGTTGCATATCTCACTTTCATTGTCATCATCAATTTTATATCATTTCTGAATATTAAATTCTGAAAATTATGTATATTACTTCACTTATCATTTTATTGACCCTCGTCCTAGGCGAGATTAACATATTTTATACACCAGTTAAAATGAATATCTCACTTTTTAGCTCACCTGAGCAAAAGTGCTCAGAGATTAGCTTTTATGATACTATGATGTCTTATGTGCATAATTATCAACAACTTCTTTAAACAGGATCTCCTTTAACCACATGGTAGATTTTTACCAAACTTTACAGGAACATTTCATATGTTGCCCTTTTCAGTTATGTTATTGTTCGAGCTTGATCCATTAGTAGATAACAATAGCTAAAAATAGACATTATAATGAAATCTTAAAATAAAAATCATGTTCAGAAATTACAATGTACTAGAACTAGGGTATTTGACCTGCATGATTTTCTTGTAGATCTTTACAAAAGTTCTGTGAATTATATCTTTTGTGGTTAAAATGGCTAAGCCTTATAATGATCTGTGCTCTTATCACATTGACTGGTATAAAAATACAGTCTTCCAGACCTTTCAATGTCCAGATTTTGTTTGTTTGTTTTGGATTTTATGTTACATCGACACAATATAGGTCATATTGCGACGTTCCAGCTTTACTGGTGGAGGAAGACCTAGGTGCCCTTCCGTACATTATTTCAGGCACGAACGGGCACCTGAGTAGAACCACCAACGTTCCGTAAGCTAGCTGGATAGCTTCCTCACATGAAGGAATCCAAAGTCCCGGTCGGGATTCGAACCTACAGCGGTAAGGGGCAAGTGGCTCAATGTCCAGAGCTCAGATATTTGTCATATATGATTCCAATAAGAAAGGTGAGAAAGCAGCACATTAAGGACTCTGACCAATGAAAACCCTGAGATCTGAGACAGATATCAGATATAAGTTTTATAACCTTCTGGCCTAGTCTGATTTAAAGATGAACAGCAACTTTCTTTCTCCAATAAACTGGAAAAAACTGCTGAATAGTATAACAGCAGAGCAGACAAAATCTGATCTTGACTTACTTTTATCTAAAGCATTTCTTAACTTGTCCGAATGATATTTATATAGTAAATTACTGAAAATGTCCACTTGTCTGTACAGGCTGTGGGGCATTTATTACCTGGGCAATACCACAAGGAAACTTGATTTTGCCAACCCTGTGACAGTGTCAGTATTACATCCAAACTTAGCAAGGTGGAAGATCTTGTTGGAATCTTACAAAGGTGGAGCAATTTAATGTACCTGGATTGATCATTTATCATAATTATATCCACCACCTTCAAACAGGATAATCATTAAATATACATGATATATAACACATAACCAGTTAATATGTCTTGCTCATTTATTTTGATGTCTATTAAAAACAATCTCATTCATGTTATATTTGATAAAACAAAAAAGTTTAACAAAAACTTAAAACTACTCCATGATTTTCCCAGATCTAATTTGTGTCTGAGTAAATTTCATTTAGAACATGCTACACCAACTTGTAAATGACAAATATTTAAGTTTTTGCACAACAATAAAGCGGTTATCATAATTGCTCAACTTTTTCTTCCAAACAGATTAGCTTAAAATCATCAAGTTCACAGTGTCATAGTGCTAAAATATAATGCACAAATAAAAATAGTTTAAGAAATTGTAAAATTTACTAAATATTTGTGTTTAAGTTTACATTGTTTCAAGCAATTTACCAGATGATTCTAGTCTAATATTTTAATGTTAATTAATAAAAAAAAATTAAATTATAACTTATATAATTGTGTTCTGTCTACATATTCAACAACAAAAAAATGAAATAAGTTCTGTCAATACCATACCTAATTATACTCTCATGAAATATAGATTTTCTTTTCACCCAGTATCATTTGTTCATGTTATATAAGCAGTATATGTTGCAGAATATATTCAGGTATGCGATAAAGCAATTAAAACTACATGTATTAAAACACTTCTATTAAAAAACACACCTTTTCAATCTCGGCCCAACAGAATTTAAAGCTGTATTTTAAATTAAAATATATAGTATTACATGTATGCGGCTATAAAATTAATTGGAATAAATTATTCTACAAACATATACAAAAACATCAATAAAATTTGTCACTTTAGTGCAGTAATAGACTAACTGTCTCCTATATTTGGAACAATAGGAGTTAACCTTTTACTGCAATAGAGGTGATGGAATTAATATACATAAATTAATTAAAATATATATTATGTGTAAATGTTATATGCAACATGCCAGGTATAAATTTCTAATTAAAGTGACATTATGCTCATATTTTCATTGTCAAGTTTAGCTGAATTGACTTCATATTTCAAAAGATTGACTGTCAATATGGTGTTTGACCAACAGTTGATATTGGAAAATGTTTAGTATAAAATCATAAATCTGCCTAAAATATAGAAAGACTGCCCCACTCGTTTTATACACTAAGCGTTATAGGTAATTCTAATGGATATTTACATAAATTTCGTTTGGATCTGTGCGTTATCTATTGTTCTTGTGCACTTAATAATTAAATTAAAAGGAATTATGGCAAAATGAAAACTTATTTTGATCTTCACCCGTTCACTCACTATATACCCTTGGATGGACATAATGTCACTTTAAGCATTTAATTAACTAGCAGTATTACTAGTCTATGTGTATAATGCATATCTCCTGAATATATAATGAAAGCAGAAATGAATACCTCATATTTCTTAAGCAATAATTTTGGAACAATATTCTTTGAATATTTGAACAATTTCTGTTACAGAGTCGATCAAATTTTACAATAATAATATTACAATTCATCTTTTTTTTAAGATATCTTGCCTTTACAATTAAATAAACTTGAAACTACAGTGTCCTTTAAATTCAGTACTTTACATGTACACAGTGTTACATTCATATATCATAATAAACAGAAGAGGTCAAGTCCAGGATTTATGTTTAATCTTTTTCTAGAATAAATTTTACCTTGTTTACAATCTAAGGGAGGTAACAATGACAAGAAATTTAAAGTACAATGCTATAACTTCACCAGAAACATAAACTATTTCAAACTATTGTTGTATTGCAAATGATATGCTTAACAATCCTACCAAACGATAAATAATCTAAAACATGTTTATTAAAAGCAATCATATCTTATAACAAAGTATAATTATAATCTAACTAATTTATCACATTTTGCATCAAGTACTTCAACTTCATATCAAGACCTGTCTGCAGACAGCAGATTCCATTTTTCTCATTCGGAAAGGTGCCATTTTTCTGCAATTGTTCTTAGCGGACGTATCTCCCATTTTTGTGAACAAGTATTTTAAGAGTTTGAAGAGAATATCTTTGATGGTGTTTGACAAAAACAAAATATTTTAAGTGAAAAAGGAAAAATTGTTTTGTAAAAACAACTTTGAATTAAATACCTTTGATAAAAAGAAATTTACCAGGAAAAAAATTTCCAAGTTAAAAAGGAACATAACTTTATCATTTTTGCCCTTTTGTTTTGAAAGTGAACAAGTAAAAGTTTAAAGTGAGTAACTTTGATACTTTCTGGAGAAAAAAAATCTAAGTTAAAAAGGGGAATAACTCAAAGAATTATAAATACATTATATGGATTATCTACCCTGTTGAGATCATGTCACATTTTGGTAGTGAACAAGTATACCATGTTTGAACTGAATAGCTTTGATACTAAATTGATAGTTTCTGAGAACATTGACCTTAACAAACAAGAGGGCCATGATGGCCCTGAGGTCGCTCACCTGTATATAGGACCCCCACCCCCCACCCACAACGTTGCAGGGCCAATTTTAACCCAAGGGCTTTTATTTGCACAAACTTGGTAGACACCCATAAAAAGATGTTTCATGCTAAACATCTCAGCTCTAGCTCATTGGGCTTTTTAGAAGAAGATTTTTTTAAAGTTTTTACTATACACATTATAGTTAAAAACAATGACACCCCTGGGGCGGGGCCAATTTTGACCCCAGGGCTTTTATTTGAACAAACTTGGTAGACACCTATTAGAACATGTTTGATGCTCAATATCTTAGCCATAGCTCTTTGAGTTCTTTAAAAGAAGATTTTTTTAAGTTTTTACTATATGCATATAGGGAAAATCAATGACCCCCCTGGGGCGGGGCCAATTTTGACCCCAGGGCTTTCATTTGAACAAACTTGATAGACACCCATTAGAACATGTTTCATGCTAAATATCTTAGCTCTAGCTCTTTGGGTTCTTTAAAAGAAGACTTTTTAAGTTTTTACTATATGCATATAGGGAAAATCAATGACCCCCCGGGGCGGGGCCAATTTTGACCCCAGGGCTTTTATTTGAACAAACTTGGTAGACACTTATTAGAACATGTTTCATGCTAAATATCTTAGCTCTAACTCTTTGGGTTCTTTAAAAGAAGATTTTTTAAGTTTTTACTATATGCATATAGGGAAAATCAATGACCCCCTGGGGCGGGGCCAATTTTGACCCCAGGGCTTTTATTTGAACAAACTTGGTAGACACTTATTAGAACATGTTTCATGCTAAATATCTTAGCTCTAACTCTTTGGGTTCTTTAAAAGAAGATTTTTTAAGTTTTTACTATATGCATATAGGGAAAATCAATGACCCCCTGGGGCGGGGCCAATTTTGACCCCAGGGCTTTTATTTGAACAAACTTGGTAGACACCTATTAGAACATGTTTGATGCTCAATATCTTAGCCATAGCTCTTTGAGTTCTTTAAAAGAAGATTTTTTAAGTTTTTACTATATGCATATAGGGAAAATCAATGACCCCCAGGGGCGGGGCCAATTTTGACCCCAGGGCTTTTATTTGAACAAACTTGGTAGACACCCATTAGAACATGTTTGATGCTCAATATCTTAGCCATAGCTCTTTGAGTTCTTTAAAAGAAGATTTTTTAAGTTTTTACTATATGCATATAGGGAAAATCAATGACCCCCTGGGGCGGGGCCAATTTTGACCCCAGGGCTTTTATTTGAACAAACTTGGTAGACACTCACTAGAAGATGTTTCATGCCAAATATCTAAGCTCTAGCTTTTATGGTTTTTTAAAAGAAGATATTTAAAGTTTTTTCTTTCGGTTGCCATGGCAACCAGAGTTCTGCATGGAATTAAATTCTTTGAACAATTTTTAAAGGTGACCACCAAAGGAACATTCCTGTTAAGTTTGGATGAAATTGGCTTAGTGGTTTATGAGGAGATGTCATTTAAAGTAAAAGTTTACGGACGGACGACGGACGGACGGACGCCGGACGAAAAGCGATCACAAAAGCTCACCCTGTCACTTTGTGACAGGTGAGCTAAAAAGGTTAACCAATGCCTATAACATGTATAAGGGGGTCATGACATGGAATGACAGCATAGGAATCTCTCAGATAGTTATATATTTGAGAAGTTACTGGACTTTTATGATGGCACTATTTTAAGATTTGGGTTCCAGACAGTTGCCACAGCTACAACTGAGGATATAAGTCCAAAAATACCTTGTTTTGTTGCCGATAACTGCATGTACTTCAGTGTACATAATGGAATTGGTAAGTCAAAGAAATTTTTTACAGTATCTAGAACAAGAGGGATATTTTGTTGTGTTATTTCTAACATGGTCGCAGGTCTACGATTAAGAGACTGATAATTTGTGTCGCCATTCTTGTACCTGCTTGAAGACAGTTTCTTTCTTACAGTAAGCTCTTCTTGTATAACGCAGTAAATTCCATACAAGTCACGAATTGAGTTCAATAAGAGCGTAGCCAAATAGAACCTAGCTGAAATTTTTCCCCAGTACTCTCGGTCTACTTTTATGGCACCAACTGAGTTAAACCATAGGATATGATCAAAGAGGAGATAGAAAGCTTGGTTGATCTTTGACAGAGTTAAAGTCAATCTGAGGACTGTATCTTTTATATGGATACTCTTTAGAGCTCCTTGAAGAAAATCCAAACTCTTTCCAAATCGCAATACTGAAAATAAACACATGTATAACATTTTATATTTTCATACCTTCTAAGAGAAATAAAAACCAATAACTTAATTGCATCATCATACTTGCAAAATTATGGGGTCCTTATGAAAAACTGACCTGTTAAGTAATTTCAAATATGCAAGTTAAAGTCAGACAATGTCATATATTATGATATACTTCACTACTATACCAATAAAATAAAACACAGCATAAACAGAAAGTGAATATTCTCCTCTATCCACCACTTTACCCCTTGTAAGTGGGGAACCATAACCAGCAGTAACAAATGATTAGAGCAATAAGAGATGAGAAAAACTGGAGAAGGAAAAATATGGTCCACAGATAAATATTTAATAATATAAAGTTATGTGCTATTTAAAGTCTACAGTACTTGTTATTCTTAAAATACTGTCATTTACCCCATGCAAATGTTCTGTGACAAAAGAATTTTAAGTCAAACATAAGAATTAACTTTGTTGAATTTCTATTCTTAATAACTTTGCAACTTAATACTATCCTTTGTTTCAGGCATTTACATAATTAACTGAAAATAAAATTGAGCATAATTATCAAAATTAATCCTGGAACATGTACATATTCCAATAACTGTTCTAGAGCAAAGATTTATTGCTAATAATTCATAAATGATCAATTTTAGCATGTTATCTATGTATAAAAGTTTATACTAACATTTCCTGGTCATACTAAGCATTGACTCAACATTCTTGATTGTCTGTAGTAACTCCTTCTTATCTTTGTGTTGTAACCTTCCCCATGCTAGCCTACATCCATACTGGAACAACCTATAGAATATACCCAACAATAATAATATATTTACATGTACATACATATATTATAATCATGCAATTATTGCATGGGTAGACTACTGAGTTTCAGTACTTAAGTACACTCACTCTGCTAGAAGTCCTCCACAGCTTGGATTTGATACCAATACTTAAAATTTCTGAGTAATATATATGTTGCAGTCTTGAGTAGTTTTCAAGTAATTTTTGAGAGTACATGTATTTATAAGTGCTTGAACTTCTGGAATAAAAAATCAATTAATGAAAACTGCAAAAGAAAAGTTTGTCCAAGATTCGAACTTACAACTTAAAACCAAGCTCCCTAGTACTTACCACTAGGTCATCAGACAGTATTGACTTCTATTGATCAGTGTATCAAATTTCTGTACTATTCAGGCAGTATCTACATGTATTGATTAAAGTATCGAGATCAATATTACTATCATCAAATGGTAAAAAAAATAAATTAAGGAAACTTAGACGAAAAACCTTCTAAAAAATAATTAGTCTATAAATTTAGGTCAATAGATGTAAATCTGTTTTGACTCATACTTGAATAGAATCTGATGGGCATTCAAAACCGCAGGTCATTAAAAAAAAAATATAGCACAGCCATATTGACATTATATTATTAATTTGTTTTAAAGAAAAGATTTTAATTTTGATATTGTTTCAATTTAAAGTTTGCTACTGGGTAATATTCTGTCTGATACACTTTTAAGTTTTGAACTGTAGCTAATACTGCAGTATACCAGTTTACAGGGTCTTTAACAGCATGCATGGTTTCCTTTTGAATTAATGGTCAATAAAAATTATGGAAATGGCAAACAATTGACTGTACACAATTAATAACTAAAACAATACTGTGAAATACATGTACAAGTTGGTGCCCTTCCCCTTTTACCTGTTGATATGTATAAATAATTAAATGACAAACAGGTTGAATTTAGTTAATCATTAAAACAAAGTTGAAAAGTTATCAAGTATGCTCATGGTAAAATAAAAATCTAGATCTTGACCGGATTAAAATAAACTAGGTCACTTTCAAATAAAAGTTTATAAACTGTCATACCACCCTGATATGTAAGTTATAATGTATGACCTGACAGTTATCAATGTAAGCATTTGATAAAGTATGATAAGTTTTATATTTTGGACTGATTATCATAATTTCTTATCATATCTAATTGCAACAACACCTTTGTATAATTCACCTTACAGTAGTGTTTGAAATTATTTTTTGTCCAATATGATTGAAGTGTTACAAATGAATTGTGACACACTTAGTGCCACACCTGACCAATTCAATTTTGTAAAAACAATTGCTTTAACTTTACACTAATTCTGCGTTAATCACTTATTTCACGGTAATTGCATATTTTCATGTGACCAGTGTTTAAATTGGTGTGAATTAACATATTTTATTCAAACAGCTAAACAACAAAGTTTAATGTGTGCAGAATATTTCAAATCTCTAGATTTTTACGTAAAACAGAACAACATTTTACAAAATTCTGCAAAAAGCAACAATATAAGTCTGTTAAATTTGTGCATACGTCTGAACAATCAACATTTTCTTAAGGTTCTTGTTTGTTGAAAAAATATATTTTGACTTAAAAAAATTAAAGATAGTTTTGATATTTAAAATTATGCAAAACAAGAATTTGTAACAGAGTTACCAACGTCCCCCACCCCGGGAGTTTTATATGAAGCATAAAATTGTGCTATTTCAAAAGATTGAGGTACATATGTATGGATCTCAGGACATTCAGTCCAAAATTATGATCAATGCTAGATCTGCAAATGTAACAATAAATTTGTTAAAAAAATAAAATGAAACACGGAATTTAAAAATCTATCATGTTAAGCTTTGACCTCTAA
Organism: Ruditapes philippinarum; assembly: GCF_026571515.1. Lineage (NCBI taxonomy): Eukaryota > Metazoa > Mollusca > Bivalvia > Venerida > Veneridae > Ruditapes > Ruditapes philippinarum. The sequence continues at coordinate 377,102 of NW_026861299.1, forward strand.
GTGTGACCTTGACCTTGGAGGTAGGGGAGCAGGTGTTGTGCATGACATAACGTCTTATTATTGAGACTATTTGTGCCAAGTATTTTCAAAATCCCTTGAACTATGAAGAAGTTAGAGATTGGACACAAAATATACCCTATAACAGACTATGTAAATCTTTGACCTCTAAGTGTGACCTTGACCTTGGAGGTAGGGACACAGATGTTACGCATGACATATCATCTAATCATTGTGACTATTTGTGCCAAGTATTTTCAAAATCCCTTAATCTATGAAGAAGTAATGGATGGGACAAAAAATATACCAAATAACAGACTCTCTTAACCTTTGACCTCTAAGTGTGACCTTGACCTTAAGGGGTGTAGGTGTTGTACCTGACATATCAGCTTATTATTGTGACTATTTGTGCAAAGTTATTTCAAAATCCCTTGAACTATGAAGAAGTTCTAGATTCGACACAAAATATACCCTATAACAGACTATGTTAATTTTTGACCTCTAAGTAAGACCTTGACCTTGGAGGTAGGGACGCATGTGTAACGCATGACACATCCTCTTATTAAAGTGACTATTTGTGCAAAGTATTTTCAAAATCCTTTGATCTATGAAAAAGTTTTAGACCGGACAAAAAATATACCCTGTAACAGACTATGTAAGTATTTGACCTCCCAGTGTGACCTTGACCTTGGAGGTAGGTGACCGGTTTTTGCGCATGACACATCATCTGATTATTGTGAACAATTATGGCAAGTATTTACAAAATCCCTTCATAGATAAGAAAGTTATGGACCGGACACGACATATACCCTCAAATAGACAATGTTGACCTTGAATGAGCAAGTACGACCTTGACCCTGAAGGTACGGGTCTGGTTGTTGCGCATGACACATCGTCTTATTATAACAAACATTTGTGCCAAGTTATCTCATATTCCCTTGATAAATGACAAAGTTATGGACCGGACATGAAATATACCCTGTAACAGACTATGTAAGTATTTGACCTCCAAGTGTGACCTTGACCTTGAAGGTAGGTGACCGGTTTTTGCGCATGACACATCATCTGATTATTGTGAACAATTATGGCAAGTATTTACAAAATCCCTTCATAGATAAGAAAGTTATGGACCGGACACGACATATACCCTCAAATAGACAATGTTGACCTTGAATGAGCAAGTACGACCTTGACCCTGAAGGTACGGGTCTGGTTGTTGCGCATGACACATCGTCTTATTATAACAAACATTTGTGCCAAGTTATTTCAAGTTCCTTTCATAAATGACAAAGTTATGGACCGGACACGAAATATACCCTGTACAGACTATGTTAATATTTGACCTCCAAGTGTGACCTTGACCTTGAAGGTAGGTGACTGGTTTTTGCGCATGACACATCGTCTGATTATTGTGAACAATTATGGCAAGTATTTACAAAATCCCTTCATAGATAAGAAAGTTATGGACCGGACACGACATATACCCTCAAATAGGCAATGTTGACCTTGAATGAGCAAGTGTGACCTTGACCCTGGAGGTAGGGGTCTGGTTGTTGCGCATGACACATTGTCTTATTATAATAAACATTTGTGCCAAGTTATTTCAAATTCCTTTGATAAATGACAAAGTTATGGACCGGACACGAAAGTGTGACGGACGGAAGGACGGACGGACGGACAGACGGACGGAGCCTATTTCTATATCTTCCTTTTTTCTTCGAAAAGGCGGGGGACAATAACATGCAGAAATTTAAACTGAAACACGAAAAAACTGAAATTATACACCATTACTGTGATTTAAATGATGACAAACTGTTTTCAAAATGACCGACCTATGGTCTAGAGCTAAATGTCTGGCCCATTAAAACTGATTTTAACTGAATACGTTGTTGTTTCCTCAATGTGTCACACAGTAGATAATATTCTATATGTTACAGCTTATGACAGTTTTTGTACCATAAGTTTCATCATCCAATTATGATCCAAAAAAAATGCAAAACTTTAACCAGAAAATTTTCAAGCTACAAAAAGAACCAGAATTCTGTCAAAAGTATACTGGTGCCTCATATTTCCGTGGTACTTAACTGTTTAACAAAGACAATAAATTTAGTTAGAAGAATAAAATTCCGGAAAATACGTTGAATATTGTAGCAAAGACATGTCAGTTACATCATAGTTTATTCCATATAATGTTTGTATGTAAACTATTATGTGCACAACATGGCAATTAACACCTATCTGCTGCCTAGTGAGTAAAGTTGTGTTCTCATATTTCCGAGGCAATTAACATTTTAACTGTCTGAGCTTCAAAAGCAAAACCAATCTTTATTTTTTGGTTCATCTTTTCCTAGCGGAGTAGCCCTGTCTGAATGTGGATATTTTCTCTATGGCATTTATCAAATATCTCAATGGTTGTTTAACAAAGACAATTGTCTTAAAATTTAAGGTATGAAAACTAAAAGTAAATTAAAATAGTGAAATAATTTTCTTTGCTCTTAATCTGAATAAAATAATAAGTTTTCTCAGTTGTATATGTTACATTTTAATAAAAATAGAATAAGTAAGTGAAAGTTAAACTCCTGGCAGATGCATGAAGACTATGAGACACTAGAGACTGTTTATGCCTAACACCTTGCCCACCAGTGTAAGTGAAATATCTACTGTTAGTCTATCTAATAAACTTACCTGCATACTTTATCCCTCCCATTTGTTTGGGCATTGAATTTTATAATACTTGACAAAATATCTGTCGACATAATTCTATATATTTTAGATAAATATTATAAACTGTCTTGTCTGGTCAACATGACAGCACGTCTGAGGTCAGTATTTAGATCGAGCACCTGTTACATTCGAATTGACAACCAGCTTCGGATTTCTTCGTTATAAATTTTATTTGATCGAATTATTCCGAATATTTTGTTTGCGTTTCCGGTGTCATGGTGGACATAGAGACAGTTTATTCATTTTTCTCCTTTATTGCACATATTTAAGAATACCGTCAAAGAGTCCAAGTGTAAATTTCTACTGTTATTAATAGGAAAATTTCCTCATAAGATATACAAACATGCCTGTTTACATCCGTAAGAATGTGAGTTACACACCACCTTCCCTTGATAAATTACCACAGGAATCTGAAGATGATTATGTTAACGATCCAGAGTTACTCAAAGACATCCTTCCACAACCATATCGCATGATTGATAAAACTCTTAGAGAATTGATAGATGATTCATGGGAAGTAATTGCTGAGCGCGAGAAACGGAGATTAGAAGAAGCAAGTAAAGTGAGGCCACCACAGTATGAAAGTTCAGTTGAACTTGAGGCAGTTATTCCAGCAACTCAGTATCCAGAAAAACAGGTTTATATCTTTGACACTCCATAAGCAATGACTATTGAAAAGCATTTTGAAGGTTAAACTATGAAAGGATTTAATTCTGTTTACTTTTTGCTTGTGCCAGTCGTTTCAGTACTGTAGCATGCTTTTCGTGGAATGGTATTTCGATCTTGATCTGTATACGGTGTGACATCATAGACATTGTTTACACCGGCCTTTGCAATTATCAAGCGGCTTAGGGCAACATGATACCCTCTCTAATGATTTTTGCGAATGAACTGGATGTGTCCTTAAGGGTGTTTTCATTATTATTTAAAATGTCTGGAGGTAAAGAGTTCCATTCTTTCACAGTATTTGGGAAAAAAGTATACTTCAACACATCAGTACTTGACTGGATACGAAGGAAATGTTGACTATGTTGGTTCTTGGTAGATCTTTTACTACGTTGTAAAATGTTTATATTTATATGTGCTTGTTTGTTTACACCTTTATTCATTTATATGAGTCTATTTTGTTGTCTTCGAACCATAAGGGATGGTAAATTTAGTTGTTTCAGAAGTGTTGTCATAGTACCAGGTTCATAGTTATAATTTGATGTTATAAAACTAACTGCTCTCTCTTGTTGAACACTTTCTAATTTTTCTTGTAGATAAAGTTGATGCAGATCCCAAGCTGCACTACAAGTTCCTAAAACTGGTCTAATATTAGTCCTTTACATGCTTGTAATTTTACTTCTAGCGGGCAAGTTGATAGATTTCCTTTCAAAAGTCCAAGAGTTTTGTATGCTTAAAAATTGTTACAGATTGCTTCCACAGGTTTTCCCCAGTGTAAATTACTTGTTATATGGACACCAAGACAGCGATTTTTTTCCCCTGAATTGTGAATGGGTCTGGTACCATAAAAATTGTGAAAAAAAAGCATCGTTTCTTAACAAATTGTGAATTTTTTACTTAAGATTGTGAATATCTTATTTTAAGCAGTTAAAGAACATATAATTTTTTTAATGTAGTATTTACTGTTACGAGACATTTTGAATGATGTTTACAGAAATTACCAGACGCTTGGAGAAAAGAAGTCCGTCTTACTGCATCAAAGTTTATGTTTTTAAATTTATTTCTTACATTTATAACTTTATAAGTGTCATTCAGTATTTTCCATTATAAAAGTAACAAATACTCTTTATAAATACTTGTAAGTGTTTGAATGTTGCATTACAGAAATTTGAATTTTGCATTACAGAAATTTTGCTATTCAACATGCATGACTAACTCCCCAGATGGACAATATATATTTGTTGGACTTCCCTGTGGTTTGGTTGTAACTGAGGCTGCTACCCAACAGACTATCAGCAGCTGGGAGGCAGAAAATGCTGAAATGTCATACATTAAATCCTACACATTGGCACCTCAGGTTTACATGATAACTACCATAGATGACATGGGTATGTATAAACCAGAATTGCTGTAGGAGGTGATTACAACATTACTTTTTCACAACTAATACGGGGAAGTCTAAAGTCCGGGCCTGCAGGGCTTTGGCTTGCCCGGCTATAGACTACATGTGTATATTATTTTATGTTTGAAGCATCATCAGAATTTTCATTATCAATTTCAAGATGAAGTTCTCTAACTTTATTGCTGTAATACAAGCTAATAATTTTGGACTAATAAAATCAAGAAAATCAAGGTTGTTTAAAATTGTAACTGATGCTAGTGTTTGAACTAAAATATTGAATGCTATATTAGATTGCCTTTCCCACTGTAGTGATACTATTCTTATCTGGGCACTTTGGTTAAAGTTTTTGCGTGCAATTTTACATAATTTTATATATAATATAATATCTCATCAATTGCTAAAGATATATGATTGTATGTATTTGAAACTAATATATGTCTTAAAGATTGCAATAAGAGGTCCTAATATAACACTAGCATTGATTTTGATTGAATTATGACCCTATGTGAACTTGGACATTCCAGGTTAAAGTTTGCAAGTCTTCCGTATTATATTATATAATTGAAAATCACTATCCAAGGCTCACAAGTCTGCATAGAATTTGTCTTATTAATGGCCCTCTCTGAATTCCTGGTTTAAGTTTTGCTTGCAACATTAACATTTATAATTACTGATGGTATTCACATGAAACCTCAATCTTTTCTTTAAGATTATTATTAAAGGTTAGCTAATTTTCAAAGACCCCTAGCTCTGGTGTACATTTTGAATGAAGTCATCATGGCCCTTAAGGAAATTGCAAAATACTTTTGTAACAATGTAACTATCTAAGACTCATAACTTATGGCTTAATATTTCTTAAATGAAATCCTTCTCTTTGTTAATTCTACATTATTTGTGCTTTTGTTTGACTATCAAGCACTGAGAATAATCTAGTCTGCTGTCCACTGACAAGGTACCTCTTGTTTTAGTTAATATCTGAGATTGTTTATATTTTCAGGGGTAGGAAGACTGTTTGCATTTTCCCAAAGTGCTAACAAGTTATTCTTGGTCAAAGTTCTAAATTCTCAGGTAAGAAAATGTTAAGTATTGCAATTGAAAAAAAATCTGTCTGCCATTTTTAAATTCACACATAGTCTGTTGTATTATTTCGCCCTCTTCATCTGGCATTACAGAAAAAATGTAAGGAAAAATATTTACAAAATATAGTAAAAGTACTTTTTATAAGAGTTTAAAATGCTTGTTACATTTTGAATATGAATCTTTGTTATGACTATCTTTATCTAGGAATCTGACAACAAGCTACTGGTCAGTAAAATAGAGGCATCAACAGATGGGGACTATATGGGCGTGGTCATGGAAAGTAAGAACTTTAATTTGATTTCTTTACAGTTCAATGTTTTGGGAGCTTTTGAATTTATATAGTGTGGAGTAAGCTGTTACAGTAAAATTACAAAATTTCACAAGAAGCGCATTGGTTCAAATCCCCTATGGATCAATTTATTTTTGTATTTCTCTTTTTCTTATACATGTATATAGATCTATTATGTTTTTTCATTAGGCCGAGTGGTTAAGGTCTTTGACTTCGAACCACTTTCTCCTCACAGCTGTTGTTTCAAATCTCGACAGGGACTTTGGATTCTTTCATGTGAGGAAGCTATCCAGATAGCTTAGGGAACTTCTGTGATTCTACTCAGGTGCCTGTTTGTGCCTTAAATAATGTTCCTGTATAGCTGGAAAGTCGCCATATGACCTATTCTATGTTGGTGCGACGTTAAAGGCAACCCCACCCTCCAAAAAAAAATTAATATAATGGATAATAATACTCATCTGTTTGCAACACTTTCTAATTTCCTGGGATTTAGACTGAATTTTCTTAAATATTGTCATTTATTGCCCTGGCACATTTTGTTAGGGTTTCATGAATTGATTAAATTATTGTTTGGGAATTTAGTGCCATTTTTAGCTCGACTTTTCTATGAAAAGGGGAGCTATCCTACTCGCCCCGGCGTCGGCGTCGGCGTTAGCGTTGGCGTCACACCTTGGTTAAGTTTTTCGTACCACCCCACTTTATTTCAGAAGTATTACAAGTATGGCTTTGAAACTTACCATACTTGTTCACCATCATAACCTCCATCTACAGACAAGAGTACATAACTCTGTCAAGGTTTTTGACAGAATTAGGGCCCTTTTTTGACTTAGAAAGTGTATTGAGCTTGGTTAAGTTTTTTGTACCACCTCACTTTATTTCAAAACCATTGGAGGTATTGCTTTGAAACTGACCATACTTGTTTACCATCACGACCTTCATCAACAGACAAGAGGACATAACTCTGTCAAGGTTTTTGACAGAATTATGCCCCTTTTTGACTTAGAAAATACATTGAATATGGGTAAAATCCACTTATTGCCTTAACCCTTTGAGATATTGCTTTGAAACTTTTAATGCTATTTCACATCATTACCCCATCTGTACGCAAGAGAAGGTAACTCTGTCAAGGATTTGTTTTAAAAATTAAGGCCTTTTATCGACTTAGAATCTTGGTTAAGTTTTTAGTACCAGTCCACTTTTTGACTGAACTGTTTGAGATATTAATTTGAAAGTTGGAATACTTGTTTACCATCATGGTCCCAAAACATGGGCAGGAGAAGGTAATTCTGTTAAGGATTTTATTTGAATTATGGCCCTTTTTGACTTAGAAACTCAGTTAAGATTTTCATTCTTGTCCACTTGTTGACTTAACCATTTGAGATATTACTTTGGAAGTTGGAGTTCTTATGTGCCATCATGAGACCTATCTGTAAGCAAGAGAAGATAACTCTGTGAAAATGTTTCTTGATTTGTACTTAGAAATTCCTAGTTAAAGTCTTGTGTGCCCTTAACTGTCAAAGTTTTGTTTTATAGGCAAGCACTAAAAAAGTCGAGCGCGCTGTCCTTCTGACAGCTCTTGTTGTTGCCTCCTGTTTGTATTGAAAGTAATAGGGAAATATTCTTCTGTATTTATATTTTTAAAGGAATTTACCTATTATTTAATATAGGAAACCTAATTCTGTTTGATTCAGATCCTTTGTTTATACATAGATCCATCAAGTCATGACATGTGGTTAGAAGTTCACAAGTTGCCAAAAGATACATGGGTCAGTGACCTTGAAACAATAACAGCAGCTATTAAAAAGAAAGAAGACAAGGAGAAGAAAGAGGAGGCCATGTCAGAGGTGAAAATATCACTGTTATATGAAATATCACATTTATATGAAATATCACATTTATATGAAATATCACAATTATATGAAATATAACAATTATATGAAATATCACATTTATATGAAATATCACAATTATATGAAATATAACAATTATATGAAATATCACAGTTATATGAAATGTCACAGTTATATGAAATATCACAGTTATATGAAATATCACATTTATATGAAATATCACAATTATATGAAATATAACAATTATATGATATGTCACAGTTATATGAAATGTCACAGTTATATGAAATGTCACAGTTATATGAACTATCACTTAGAGCAGAAACAGGTTAACTCCTATTAAATTATATAAGGAGTGACTGCACTAAGGTGACAAATTATATGAACTATTATTCTTTGACTTTGAAATTATGAATGAGTATGTATTGAAATTAATAAATGAGTATATTTCTATGAAACTATCCACTTTGGTATCAAGATATTAATATTTATAATGAGTTATATAGAGGATATTTGTTTAGTTGAGTGTAAGATCGTAATATATTTCACCGAGTGAGCACCAAAAGGTATATTTCACGAGTGGCGCAGCCACGAGTGAAATATGAACTTTTGGTGTTCACAAGGTGAAATATATTACAATCTTACACTAAACTAAACAAATTTTCTTTTTATTACATGCAAAGAAACGTTTTAAAAAGACATTTAACCTAATACTGAATGAAAAGCGCACCAAATAATAATACAACGTGACGTCATTTACGACGTCACGTCATTAAGTTGGTACCCAGTACTGTGCACGCTGGTATTTTACTGAAACAACGTAAGGGGCTTAAATTCAAAACAGTGAAATTATCAAAGTGGTAATTTCACTGCTTCAAACAGTGAAATTACCAGTTTTATATCACTGATATATTTCTTTAAACCACCGAAAAGCATGTAATAAATACAGTTCAAAAGTGTAGTAGTCAATTATCCTACCTCTTCAGTGTGGGCATTATCTTTAACTGTGATTCTGTTTCTGTTTACTATGGTATTATTTATTTGATTTTTCATTTATGTGTATGTGAACTATGTCTTGCCTCTTTGTTTGAAGAAAAATTATCATGTGCCATTAGGAAAACATTGAATTTCATGTTTCATTTTTCCCGATTTATTTGCAACTTAATGTTAACAAAATTGAAATGATTGATAGGCACTATTGAGTTGAACAGATTTGGTTTTCTAATGGTTTCATTTTAATGTCTGTTGCTAAATGTGACTAAAATATTTGGTTAAAGAAATGTGTAGATTTTATGTATTAATTTTAATGTAATAATGTACCATTTATATAATTCAAACAGTAATATCATACCCATTTTAAATGTTGTTTTTGTTGTTATCACACTTGGAATTTTACATGGTGTACACAAATACATGTTTATCTCTGTATACCTCATTAACAAAATCATCAAACACTTTCATCCCACAAAAAAAAACGAAGAAATTTAGCAGACAAGAATAATGAAATTTGTGATTTTACTACAAATTAGATGGATGCGGAATCTGTTGCCCCTAGTGATGTGGCCCCCAGCAAAGCTGATACAGATGAACCAAGTGTTATATCTGTGGCTAACTCCGTGGCTCCTCTAGATACTGCTGAACAGTCTCAGGTAATTATGTTTCTATAATAACATACTTTTATCAAAGTTATAAGATTGTTTTCAATAACAGATTGATTTTATTTTGTTTATGGCAATTGATCTTTGCTTTTATAATTCTTGATTTGATTGATACTTAATTGAAGAGAATCTGTAATGTAGATTAGCCAGTAATAAGTGGATTCTAATCCATTCTGTAAGAAGGCTGAAAAATATGTTTAGAGAGTTTCCAAATTACTCATTATTTAGAGATTGAGATTAATGTATTAAAATGTTTCTAGCTAAAGGTATGGTGATCACATAGAGGTGAGAGGGTTAAAAAGTCATATTATGCAAGCTGCAAGTCTCTGGCAATATTATTTTATTTTACATCAAGTTCAATATGTTTAGTAATGAACCTACATGAACATATTCTATATGTTACCCTTATTTTTAATCATAATAAGTTGAAAATAAATGTTTTTATCAATATCTTGAACATTCTCAGTCACAAGGTTATTCATTCTATTGAGAAGTGAAGTGCATAACAGCCACAACACTAATTTAATTTTATTAAGTTACTGCCTGTAACAGGTGGCATTGTGGTTGTATCATTTTATGTGTTAAGTTTATTGATGGATTGTTCACCTCTTCAGAAGTGTATATACTGCTATATAATAAAGAATTTGCTTTATTTGAAGTTACATATTTCATTTAACAAATTTTACATAACATTAAAGTTGATTTTCTTCTGTTGAGTAATAACAGAGTAATTACACGGCAGTTGAGTAACATACTGAATTAAACTTTGCCTTGTTTGATAGAAAATTTCTGAACCTACTCGATCCAAAGTGACTTTTGCTCAGCCCGAAAGACAGTCTCTTGTTAAAACGGTAAAATAGCTAGAATGTAGGCAGGTTTTTATTGTTGTCAGCCAGCATTAAGGTGGATTTACTATATTTGTAGAATATATTGTTTTAAGATATTCATTAATTGGCCAGCTTTTATTTGATTAACATTTTTACTGTAAAGTAGTCTTTTAAGATGACATTTGAGATGCGTCATGACAAAACCAACATAGTGTGTATGCTACCAGCATGGATCCAGACCAGCCTGCGCATCTGCGCAGTCTGATCAGGATCCATGCTGTTCGCTTACCAACTCTTTTACAAGTAGAGAAACTGATAGCGAACAGCATGGATCCTGATCAGACTGCGCTGATGCGCAGGCTGGTCCCGATCCATGCTGTTCGTAAACGCACTTGTAACGTTGGTTTTGTCATGGTGTGGCTCATTTAATGTAGCATGCCAGCTTTAACATTGAATAATTTGACTACCTTAGTGTAAAAACGATCACCTAAATAGCAAAAGGGTTGACTAGTTTAAACATAGAATGCATTTAGGTTGTTGAACTTTATTGTATTGCTGGCCAGCTTTTATAAGTACATGTAGTTGTTATTTTTCCATCTATTATTTTACGACTAAGCGTAGTCTTTATCCTAGACAATAGTAAGTTTCTATTGATAATTTAACGGCAAACAATAGGTTTTATTATTTTAGTTTTAACATTTTATATTTATAGCATAGTGATATAACTTTATACAATACTGTATTAATAATTATCAATTCAAACAGAGTCTAGCGTCATCTATGAATTCTGCCAAGTCTGTCAAGTTCAATGCATTTGTAAGAAATTCTCAAATGCAAAATTCTCGCAAGAAAGTAAGAAACTGCACGTTTGGCTGGTAAAATTGGCAGGCTATTAAGTGAATGAAATGCACATGGGCTTCTTGCATGGCTGGGTTTGCATAATTAGGATGCAATTTCAAAGCATAAAAGCATTGTTTAAAAAATCGCTGTTGGTTCATTTATTTGCCAGGTTTATATAGTATATTATGATAGTGTTTGGTTGATATTTTGGTGTTTGTTGCATAAACATAAATTCAATGGTGATATTTATTTTAGGTCAAGCTTGTTTATAAATAGAATGGTTTATGGAACACCCCCTACTGCATGATGCTGCAATATTTTATTTTATTAAAAAAAATCATTTTGTACAAAATGTACAGATTAGTTTGTTAATTTTCATGAAAAAGATGTTTTAATTAGTATAATTATTGTCAAATTTACAAATAAATGATTACATCCCAAGGCACTCTTTTAGAAATAGTGTAGAAATTCATGAAAAAGAAAGTAAATTCTGTAATTTTTTTGCGAAATACATTCAAAGTTTTACATGGATTGTAAGTTTGATGTTTTGAAGATTTATATCTTTCATCTTGAGGCATGAGCTGCTTTAAATCTTTAAAATATTCTGTCATGTTAATTTTTTTTGTAATATATTACCCCTCAAAAATTTTTTAATGTTAATTTCCCATAGGCCAATGGGAGTTATTTTTACTGTTAATTCAAGTGTACCATGTGACTAAAAATTATGTAACAGTACTTTTTCACACTAAAAAGCTGAAAAATAAAAGCTTATAGAAACAGTGTCGCTTTGAAGTATTTGTTCTGGGTAATAAAATAAATAGCACACAGGTTTGTGAATAATGTGAATATTATCATCCCTTGTAAAAATACTATTTTACAGTGACTTGCAATCCTATGTGTTACTTATATAACGTATGACAATTTTTGTCTAGTTTGTTAAAGAAACTGCCATGTAAAGATCACGTGATATTAAATGGTATAATTGTATGTGTTACTATAATTATATAGGTGATAGAATCAGCATTGCTGCCCTTAAAAAAGCAACATGGTGGCCGGAAACGCAAGAAAGCATTCAATGTATCTGTGTTAAATATATGATTTATTATGTGTATAAAAATGAGAAATTATCAAAGAACTGGGGTTTAAAAGTTATAAATAATTAATTTTTATAATCTTTTCCCAACTAGGTAACAGTATTGTTCATGCCTAAATCATTAAGTGACTGATAGATATTTGCGTTATCAAATTAGTTTTCCCTTACACATATTTTGGTTACAGGACAGCCATTTTTCATCATGAGGACTTCTATAACTCAGCAACCATTTAAGAATTTCCATTTGTGGTAATTTGATAACTTTAATAAAATAAAAATTTGGTCTTCTGTATTATTCAGGCATTTTTTACTCCTTCAAAATACCCTATTAAGTACAAGCTGTACATATTATCTCTAAGATGGATGTCTTTAACATTGAAGCCTCAGTCCTAGAACATATGAACACTTTATGGCAGTCTAGTTTCACGTCAGTTTTGGTATAAAGACCACTCAAAACTACAATGAGCTCAAAATGGTCCATGGACACACCATGTTTGAAAAATTCTGTGATTATTTTCATTGAAAATATAATACTTGATAATTTCTCATTACTATGTATCATTATGGATTTTTTAATATAAAAAAGCTTGTTTCTCTTGCAGAGAGAGTATCTTCAATATATTTTATGCTAAACTTATGACTACATGTAATTGCTGTGAACTTAAGTATATTGTACTCAAAACTCTTGACTATGCTGGTACTTTCTTTAACTTGAATTTGAAGACTATTCTGTGCTAAACCTTGACCAAGCTATGATATGTATGATAATGTACCTGTATATGTGTTCATTTACTGTACAAAAATAAAGCCTTATGTTTAAAATCTTGTGAAGTAACTTTTTTGCAGTGTAATTTTATACCAGCTTCTGCTTATTTTCTTGTCTTCAAATATTTATCAATTATTACCAGCAATGGTCATGTCAATATCCAGTTTTTTTGTCAGCTCAGTTTTTGTCTGATTTTATTAAACAGTCAATTGCATACTTACTCTATGGTCAGAGAATAGAATACATAAATTTTCAAAAGGTTTTCACATGTGTTTGTTACACATAGAGAGACTAAATCAGCAGTTAAACAAGTATATGATACAAAATATCTTATTTAGCATAATGGTCATTTTGTGAGTTTGAATTTAACCAATTTTCAGATTATGGCATGTTAGGTCCCTCGTTGTTTTTTCCGTCCTTTCACATACTTTTGAGGGCCCACTGACAAGTATTACATTGTAGTAATTGTATTTTTGACATTTAGGACAAACTTCTTTGTTATTGTCATTTAAATGAATCCAATCCATCCTTTGAATTTTTACAATTGCATTTACAAACAGCATGGTTTAATGGTAATAATTATGTATTTAGAGCTAAATCTGGCTTGTATTGATCTGTGAATTTCTATTTACCAATTATTTTTTTCTATATAATATTATTAAGATATGGAAAGATTGTAAAAAAATAATAAAACAAAATGTAATCTGCCAGGTGGACTCAAACTGATGATCTCTGTAACGCCAACACCTTATCTCCAGTCAGCTACTATCGATTTTAGCTTTTGTTAAGCTCATTATAGAACTATTTAAAAAATATTCAAAATTTATTTTTGAAAAGTATATTGATATTAATAGATGTTAGGTTGAATATTTAAAGGCAGGTTATAATGTATGCATAATTGACTTGCCAATAAAATCAAACAATACTGCAGACATTTTCACAAAAAATCTTACGACAATCTTTTGTCGTAAGAGAAATCTTACGATAAATTTCCTTTTCACAAAAAATCTTAAGAAAATCTTAAGTGCAAAATCTGTCGTAACTTTACGATAGGTCTTCCCCGTTGGTAAGTGTAATTTTTTCTCTCTTAAGGGTAAAATATCATGTATGTCTTACCTAAACTGCATAAAAACAAACAAAAAGTTGGAGGACAAATAAATATTAAGCAAACAGTATGCTACAAATAACACAAATTGAGGTATAATTATTTTTCAACATAAACATTTGTGACGTCATGACTTGATGACGTCACGATGGAGAGGGTTATGAATAGTTTAAATGTGAACTATACTGTATTATTGAAAACTTATAATTTGTACAATTGGTGAGTTTGATTTAATTGCCAGCATGTACAAGTGGTACTTTTTTATTTATTTATAACATAGTAGACCTTTTTCTGAATCTTTTAGATATATAATTATTTCAATCAAGATATAAATTATATCAGTTTGAACCATTTTTTGTTCTTATTGAAATTTGATTGTGTACAATAGATATTCAAGCTCTTGATTACTTGATTTTAAAACCGGAATCAAATATAGAGCATGCACATCACTATCAAATGAACGTTGCTAGGGATGTTTTTGTCGTAAGATTTATCGTAAGTGATTTTTGTGCCCCCACGTTAGTGGCGGGCATTTAGATTTACCCTTGTCCGTCCGTCCGTCCGTCCGTTCACTTTTGTGTCGCATGTAACTCAAAAAATATTTGACCTAGAGTCATGAAACTTTACAGGAATGTTGATCAGCATGTGTAGTTGTGCACCTGGGTATTTTCGTCTGGACATTTTTAGTATTTTCAGAGTTATTGCCCTTGACATAGTAAAATTTTGCAATTTTCAACTTGTGTCGCATGTAACTCAAAAAGTATTTGACCTAGAGTCATGAAACTTTACAGGAATGTTGATCAGCATGTGTTGTTGTGCACCTGGGTATTTTCGTCTGGATATTTTTAGTATTTTTAGAGTTATTGCCCTTGACTTAGTAAAATTTTGCAATTTTCAACTTGTGTCGCATGTAACTCAAAAAGTATTTGACCTAGAGTCATGAAACTTTACAGGAATGTTGATCAGCATGTGTAGTTGTGCACCTGGGTATTTTCGTCTGGATATTTTTAGTATTTTCAGAGTTATTGCCCTTGACTTAGTAAAATTTTGCAATTTTCAACATGTGTTGCATGTAACTCAAAAAGTATTTGACTTAGAGTCATGTAACTTTACAGGAATATTGATCAGTATGTGCAGTTGTGCACCAGGTATTTTGTCTGGATTTATTCAGTATTTTTAGAGTTATAGCCCTTCACTTAGAAATTTTTTGCAATTTTCAACTTGTGTCACAAGTTACTCAAAAAGGATTTGACATAGTCATTAAACCTTATGGGCAGGTTGCTCAGCAATTTAGATTTGCACCGGGGTTTAGCTTGTGGATTTATCCAGTATTTGTAGAGTTATTTCCCTTGACTTAGTAAAAAGATTGACAGAACAGTGGCGCGGTGGGGGCACCCGTGTCCTATGGACACATTTCTAGTTTTATCTTAAGATAAAATTTTTACTTACGAGTGGCTTTGTGAAAATGACTTAAGATTTAACTTACGATTATCGTAAGTCAAAAACTTAAGATAAATCTTAAGATTTTTTGTGAAAATGTCTGCTGACCTTTAAGTGATAGGTTGTAAATTTTAATTTACACATGTATGAATTTTAAAAGTGTTTGGTGTTAATTACCTAATTATTAAATTCTCTAAAATACACATGTATATACTTTTAATATAAATGTATTTCTGTACATACATGTAGTCCAGACCAGCCAGTGGAAAGTCCTTGCAGGGTTCTGAGTCCAATAACTTGGGCACAGATCCCACAATGTTGAATTTAGATACACCAAGAGTAAGTCATGATGTCATAACATACATGTATTTCCCTAACCTTTCACATTCAATTTTAAACAGGTACCCAAATAATGTCTGTTCTATTTTCTGTTTAATCAAATTAGAATTGTCCTTAACTTCACAGAAATGTATTTAACCACAGTAATTTTGGTTGAATGGGGTTTATCTTCTATTTACTAAAGTAGTGTTTTCTTCTATATTGATATGATACACATACGATCTATCACTGTTGATATCACAATACAATAGTTCTAACTAGAGTTGTCTCCCTTACACCAATGAGACATTTAATGTGGACTTGCCATTTACTAATTGGTATATAATTGAGTTCTTTTAAGTATATTAACTTTGATATCTAAAGTCTGTTTTACACCAAAATCTTTCATTTTGTCATGTAACTATACTAATCAAAAATATTATACAATGCAGTTTTTAAATTAAACAAAAGTCAAGCTGTCTACAAGAAAATAAATTAAAAAAAGAAATGGACTCCATTTCATTTGTTGTTCTTTCATTAACTGACAGGATGCAGCTATAAAATTTTCAGTTGACAATGCACATCTGTCCGCAAGCATCCAATGCTAGTAAAGTATAGTCTGAAAGATAAAGCAGGATTATCATTAGTGAGGTAGCTAGCATAATACTGGCAGTAAGCAATCAGCAACAGTTCATAAACAATTACCTGACAGCAATTGCTTACAAACAATACTAGAAAGCAATTTGAATTTAGCAATCAGTGAATGGCAGTAATTATTGGCATTTAGCAGGCATTTCCCTTTAGGTAAAATTATTCCATAGTTTAATATGATAATTATCAACCTTTGAATATTTTTCCTGATAGATGAATTTGTAATTCTGTATCAAACAAGATAGAGTTATAAACCTGTGATTTATATAAATTTCTTGTTTTTCAATCAACACTTATTTTAAGAATCATTAGTTTTCCCATTAGTATAATGCATTAGCCAAGCTTGGAATTTGAACAGTACATTCAAAGTTTAAGGGGTTTCAGTATGGAAATACAATTATTGAGGTACTTTCAGTATAAACCCTAGTCAGTCTCATTTCACAGAGGCGCAGACTGAGCCTTGCTCCATACTGTTGGCAAAACATAATTTTGACAATCAGTTCCAGCAGTTCACTGCAGTCAATTGCAAGGGAAATTAAGATTTAACCTTCTGTCTGTCTACAGACTCGGTTCAGGTTCACTACCATGGTCTAGTTTTTTGCTGTCAAAAATTACCATCAGATATGTTTAACCAGCATTGCAGGGCATTTTGCTGAAACTTTATTATTTTACACACTTCCAGTTTGGGCCATGCTTTACAAAGTCCTACAATCCCCTGGGATGGGGGTAGCAGGGTGGAGTGGGGTGGTAGCAGGGGTTACAATTAATTGGTGTATTATAATATAGCTATCATTTGTCTGAGAATCATACTTTAAATTATTAAAATGCTCTGTCATAGCACCAACAGTCACACATCAGTTATGATTGGTTGTATTTACCTCACGTGTCATTTGGTTTGTTACCTCACAGCACACTTAAACACAGCAAGTAACTGACTATTTGAAGTGTTCCACATTGAACCATATATGTAAAAAAGTTTTGTATTTGTGTCATGCAGTCTATGTGATTTTTTGTGATTTTTCTTTTCAAATGCATAACCATTATTGTTATTTGAGAGAGAAAAAAGTTTTTGCATACTTCAATGTCAAAATTTATACACGTTTTTTTATTTTGTTTTTTATAATATTATTATTTTTATTTATTTTTTTGATAACGTGATTTTCTTGATATTTTTAGGTTGCTAAAGATATTGATATTTGATAGTGACAAAAAACTTATCTCTGAATTCTTAGAGATGATCAATTATAATGAATGATGTCAGTAATCAATCTATTACTAGTTCATTATGTTTTCTTACTCTAGCTGTTAAAGTACAATGATATTATAATCAATTATTTTGTAGATCTAACATTTAGACTATAAATGATACAATAGTAACATTCTAAAATTCAGTAGGATATTACATCAATATTGGGAGTAGACCCTTAAAATGTGATAGCATTATTCTTTTATTGTAGGGTATTCTTATACTAATATAACATTTGTTGGGAGTAAAATTATTAATTGTATAAAATACACATGTTATGTCAAAATTGCCATTAAATCATCATTATTCTTATTATTATTATCACTATCATTTATCATTATTATTATTAATATTAATAATATTAATATTCTCTTCATCATCATTCTCATCATTATTATTATTACTTTCATTATTATTATTATTATAATTATAATTATTATTATTATTATTATTATAGTAAAAATTGTATGTTAACTTGAATTCAAATTTCTGACTAAGGTCACCTTTGAATACTTGTAATAACTATAAGTATGTAAACAATTTTATGTAAGGATCAGTGTTCAGTTAGAGTGGGGACGTTTAGGCTGAGTTCTGGGGATTCTTTGTCAGTTTTGATATTTGAGAACCAGCCAGTAGTTTACAGCCAGGCCGACCAGCAGCAATCTGTACATTTCAACTCATTACTAAATATCTAGAATTTAATAAAAAAGAGCAAACATTAGAGTAGGATAAAGGGGATTTCTTTTTTTCTGGATTTTTTTTTTTAAATAACCAAAATATTTTACAGTATCCTAGGCAAAATTAGATTTTAATTACCCTATATTTATCATGAAGCATTTCTTCACTTGTCAAAATGATATTTATAAAATGAATTCTGGAAAAAAGGTTCACTTGTCAGTGCAGGCTGTGGGACAATTCTCTGGCAATAGTGACAGTTGTTTTTGCATCCCCCTGTCATTTAATTCTCCTAGTATACTGTTATCAGCTTATCTACTAATTTGCTTGCAGGGTAACTGGTACATTTTCGTTGATTTATCAAAATTTTACATATTTATCACATTATTTATATCATAAAACTCTTTGTATTAAAAATTTATTAAGATAAATTGTGCTTAATTATAATCATTTATATTAATTATTTATAATCAGCATTTTCTCGTTTCTGAGTAACATTTTCTATAATTTTACTGTTTTACAGTTCATAATACTGAAAATTGTGAAATAGTTTTATGTTAATATTATCAGTGTAATTATATATTCAGGCTTTAAGTATATTCTGGTTGTTTAATGAATATTTATGTGTTTTTAATTACCACAAATAAACATTATAATTATCACATAAGTCTGTATTAGAATTAAAATAATTTCTCTTCTTTGGTTTACAATGAAATCAAATAATTGTAGTAAAATTGTTATTTTGTGGTGTCAAAAATATTGAATTACATTTTTACTTAAGATTCTGGTTCAATTTATGACAGTTATTGGCTCTGAGGTGGACTAAAAATTAACAGATTGGCTCTCTGTCTGTCTGTAGATAATCTCTCTTTATATTAATGGGACCTACCCCACTTTTGATAAATCGTATAGTTAACCCTTTACCTCATATAAACGCGAAACAACGCACTTTCGACCCCCCCCCCCTTTTTTTTAGGCCTGAAATAGTGAAAAAATGTCCTATTTGGGCCCCAAACACATGTTTTCATTTGAGAAATGTTGCTAAAAAAAGTGAGCACTTTTTCGGCGCTGCCCCCCATCCAAAAGAGGGTTGCCAGAAGGGGGATGTGCCCCCTTCTGTTTGCGGGGTTTGGAGGGGGTGGCTGTCCCCCTCATCGCCAAGAAAATTTTGGACTTGTGAGCGGCTATAGATGACCCCAGACTGATCATAAGGTAATGTGTAACCAACGCTGAAAAGCCTTCGACTCTATCTCAATCCATTTAGAAGTTGCAGCACTTTGAAATCAATTTTGATGGAAAAAATCAAGGCAAAATAGTGATTTTTGGCAATTTTGAGATGTCCCCTCGTTGTCATGGTAACAGGAAATTTAAGACTGAGCATGTCGTTACAAAGGCAATGGTCCAGTCAACATTTGTGCCAAGTTTGATTAGTATTGAAGCATTTTTCATAGTTTCATAGCTGAGTTTGAACTTGTAACAGGAGGCTTTTCAGTGAAAACGGCCATTTTTCACAATATGCTCATGAGGGAAAGGGTTAATGGTAAAAATGTTTTAAACTCTTGCACTATAGGTAAACACTGTATGAATATTTGTATCATTAAAAAAAGGTTTTTAAAGAAAGGACAAAATCAGGTTAACCCGACTTATAAAGAATGCAGCTTCCTAAACATTATATACATGTATAAGTTTGTGCATTCCGTTATTCAAATTACACATATTTTGTAAAAATTTCCTAGATTTCAATAAATGCCTGCAAAAAAAGTATTGTGCCTAAAAATGAATATAGTACTTTTATATCTTTAAGGAATTTCTATATAAAAAACGCTAAGATTTACACAAACATTGTATACATAGTTATGTTGAGACTGCACAGATGTGCATGTGGTCTGGCTTTTTACTTACGATATACTGGCAAGGTGTTGTTGTTGTTGTTGCTAGAAATCAGATAAATAATGTGTTATGTTTAAACACTTTGTTTATATATTGACATGAGTTATTAGTTGATCAAGGAGTATTTCTTTTCAAATATGATAAATTGTTTTCAATAAATCTATACAAGTACTGACATTTTATTCTGTAGTGACAATAAAATAATTTTTGACAAACCAGGAAATTAAATTGTATTTTTATAGAAGTCTTAAATGTTTTCTATAATAATGTAAATCAAATAGTATTTTAGTATCTGTTTAATACTCATACCTCATAGTTAATATTTGCATGTTAATTGTTTTTTCCATAATATAAAAATGTTTCTTTTTTTATTCTTGTTTAAAATTGTTTTTTATTGACTTTTCTTTTTATTTTATGTGTATACGCCTTGTAAGATTTATCATGGTTTATAATAATTTATAATGTATGTTTTCTCTATCTAGGATCCTTTGTCCGGTGAATATAAGTTTGGGTCACCACAGCTGGTCATGAAGGTTAAACCATCACCTCCTCTTGCAGGTAATATATGCTAAAGTATTCACCCATGACCTCCTGAATTTCTGTAATGGACTTGCCCATCTTAGAATCTGGAACAGTTCATGCAAAGTTTAAGGGATTTTTATATCGAAATACACAAATTGAGCTACTACCAGTATTATAGAGCCTGGTCAGACTGCATGGACATGCACAGACTGGCCTGGCAGACTATACTGGTGGCTTATTAGCTTAACACATTTAGCTCCTGTAGGTAAAGGGTTCAAATTGTTTTAGTAAGTTGTTTAATGAAATAAGGTGTATGTTATAATGAATAATTTTATACAGGGGCCTCCATAACTGAGTGGTTAAGGTCACTGACTTAAAGTAAAAAGTTACACAAAAGTCCCTTTACTCCTCTGGAGCCACTATATTTATTCATATCTGGTACTTCAGTCAAGTTGGCATAGTCATCACCAAGGACTGTACTGGGGCAGCTGACTGGTTTCCTTATATAATAGAATTCAACACTCCTGACAGGGTTCAAACCCATTAGTGATCTAAATTAGGCACTTTAAATAACAGCAATCAGCCTTGACGGCCCCAGACTGGCTGTAAATTATCTAAGTTGTCTTATTGATTATAAAGGAAACAACTATTACACCTCCTACACAAGTTATAAATCAAGTTTACAATAAAAATATGATTTTTTATGAGGTTCCTGTAATTTATAAAAAAAAACACCTTTCATTCCACCACCTGAGCTGCTGTATTTCAAATAGAGTTAACATGAGATGACACAAGTAATGTATGGTATATAAAAAAAACAACTTGATATAGAGGACTAAAGTGTTGTTGTAAATGTCACACATTGGTATTACAGTGACATTTAGTTGCCATATAGCAAGATATTTGTAACTTCATTTAAATAATGCATGAGATACAATACTCTAGCACTGATACATGTGATATTTTATTATGTCTTCCCCCAGCAGTAAAGCCTAAGCAAGTCATCATTTTACCTATACCATGTTGGTTGATTATAAAAACACACAAGAAGTCTGTAATTGAAGCTCACAAATCTGAGACCCAAATAAACTGATGCTTTTTGTGGTGGCTAGATAAAATTACATTATGCTATATTTATATTTTCTAATGTGTTTGACGTGAGACATATTTATCCGATTTGTACACCTGGCACCTTGTTTTCTTGAATTTGTTACAGGAATCAAAAGAAGTAACAAAAAGTACTTGCAAAAATAAAATATATAAAAGCATACAGATTAGGAAGATGTTAATTATTATTGGTAATGGATAAAAAATTAATGTTAGCACATCAGGTTACAAAAAACAAGATGGTGGAAATCAACCAATTTCAAAGGCCAATGAATCTCTTGCAAAGGATTGTGGGTCTGGACTGGAAAATGCTTTATATCCCTTTTATAATAATAAGACTGTGGTGATATTTTTAGAATTTTCTGAGTCACAGTGGGTAATTGACTATGCACAGTCATGTACTAGACTATAATATTGAAAAGCACAATCACAAAGTGTAAAGCTTGCTTTCATTTTTTAGCTCGACTTTTCTATGAAAAGGGGAGCTATCCTACTCGCCCCGGCGTCGGCGTCGGCGTTAGCGTTGGCGTCACACCTTGGTTAAGTTTTTCGTACCACCCCACTTTATTTCAGAAGTATTACAAGTATGGCTTTGAAACTTACCATACTTGTTCACCATCATAACCTCCATCTACAGACAAGAGTACATAACTCTGTCAAGGTTTTTGACAGAATTATGGCCCTTTTTTGACTTAGAAAGTGTATTGAGCTTGGTTAAGTTTTTTGTACCACCTCACTTTATTTCAAAACCATTGGAGGTATTGCTTTTAAACTGACCATACTTGTTTACCATCACGACCTTCATCAACAGACAAGAGGACATAACTCTGTTCAAGGTTTTTGACAGAATTATGCCCCTTTTTGACTTAGAAAATACATTGAATATGGGTAAAATCCACTTATTGCCTTAACCCTTGAGATATTGCTTTGAAACTTTTAATGCTATTTCACATCATTACCCCCATCTGTACGCAAGAGAAGGTAACTCTGTCAAGGATTTGTTTAAAAATTAAGGCCTTTTATCGACTTAGAATCTTGGTTAAGTTTTTAGTACCAGTCCACTTTTTGACTGAACTGTTTGAGATATTAATTTTGAAAGTTGGAATACTTGTTTACAATCATGATTCCCAAACATGTCCAGGAGAAGGTAATTCTGTCAAAGATTTTATTTGAATTATGGCCCTTAACTGTCAATGTTTTGTATTATAGGCAAGCACTAAAAAACTTAAAAAATCTAAAAAAATTCATTCCTATCCACTTGTTCACTTTACCATAAATTATGTCATGTAAACATTGCTGTAATATTCAAGGGTATCAAACAACTAGTTCACTTTAAAAATACAGAGATTCTTGTATTGCCTTTTACTGCAAAAACTTTTTTTATTGGCAAGCAATATAATATTGAAAACCACAACCACTAAGTGTAAAGCTTGCTTTCGTTTTTGACCTGTACACCCGCCATTTACTCTTGAAAGGCATAATGCCACTTAGATCTGTTGATTTACAATAAGAAGTCACAGTCAGGTTGCATCAGTTCATAATCAGATAATTTCTTTTAATGTCATTTGAAATTGTTAGGTTATTGTCAGAAACAAATAAACATAAACAGAGTTCAAAGAGATTTTTTAATACATCTGACAGATTAACTTTGAAAATCAAGGAATTGTTAATTTGCATTTAGCTGAATACAATTATCTTAATTGAAATTTGATTATTTGCTCTTGTGGTTTTTCATTTGTAAGGGTGTTTAGACTGAAGAAATATCTTAAATTGACCAAAAAATCTTGCTTTGAGTAAAATGCTATTGTTAGATTCTGTACTGTTTAAAGCTCATTTATAACTGTTATGAATAAACTAAAAGCCATTTTTAACTGTAAAGGCTAGAACTTAGTATTGATAGATATGTATTCTGACCTTTTATTTGAATAACAATAGATTTAACCATGTGCTCTTTTGTTAAAAGCATGTGCAGAAATTCTTAATGTATCCAGTAATCTGATAATTAGAATTAGACAGGTCAGCAGGTATCTATGCATTGTCTTTTGTGATAAAGATTTAATAAAATTATGTAGACTTTTCCATATGAGTCTGGTAAAACTGCACTGAGGAAATAATGCTTGTATAAGTCTTAATGGCTTCCAGAGTCACTTGACTTCTTTAATTAGGGTCACAAACTTGACCTTAAACCCCCTTCAGATTGTTGAAGAAACATTAATTTTATCTCATTCATTAAAAATGATTTTTAACCTTTCAAATAGAAATGTCATTTTATGTTGATGATGACTTATGTTGGTATGATAAATTTGGTGTTGTTTTCCCTAATATAGTGTGTTGTTTTTTTTCTGGATCTAAATATATGCTACTTTTAAGGAACAAAATTACGAATCAGTTTTAAAGTTTGTCTGTTAGTTAATTAAGTAATGTATTATCATTAACATAAAACTGTTCTTTAGACATTCTTCTTGCAGACATGCATTTCAATCTGTGGTTATAACTTATTTGTTGATTGATTGTTGAATTTAAATTTATGATGAATTAAAGGCATAGTAAGCCTAAGTAATTACTATGATTTTTTCTGTAAAAAAGGGGCAAAACCGTGTTTTATAATGTTTAAAATAATGGATTAAGAGCTTTTAAGATGCTTATCACATGGAGAAAGCATTTGTGAATGTGAAATGATTTGTCATGCAAGAAGCAAAACATAAACAAACAAAGCTGTATTTTATTTATACAAAAAACTTTATCGTTATATCTTTACCATTTAAGGCCAAAAAACAAATGACGGTGAAGGTGTATTACCAATGAGTACAATTTTCAGAAACCAAAAAATAGAACATTTAATATGAATAAAGAGTTCTTGAGAAAAAGGCTGATTGTTAATAGGGTTTAAGGGTGTTTTTGTGACTGTTTTTATTCATGAGCTGTTTAAGGTATGCTCACATGATTGAGTCCGTGGCCAAGTGGTTAAGGACGTTGACTGCAAGCCACTTGCCTCTCACTGCTGTAGGTTCGTATTCTGTCAAGGACTTTGGATTTTTTTATGTGAGGAAGTTATCCTGCTAGCTTACAGAATGGCAGTGCTTCTATACTCATGTGCCCATATGGGTTTGAAATAATGCATGGAGGGGCATTTTAATCTATATCTCATGAAAATGTAGATCTAATAGATCGCTTTACAGTCAAAATACTGTGTTTATATCGTCCAGACATGAAAAAGAACAGATTAAAATCACATCATAATAGAACAGTTTTCTTAGGGTATTAAATTATTGATAAGAACAATAATTATTACAGTATATAACTAATTGTTTTTTTTTAAAAACCACCTGTCAGCAAAGACTATGTCCTTTTTTTGTACATTCTCTTAAACTGGTCTTTCTAGACAGGTTTTACTATACTAAAAGCTCTTTTATATTCTGTAGGTTCATCAGTGGCCAATCTTCTAGCTACATGTCAGAAAGTTGAGAGTAATGATGTGATTGGTACAGGACATAACTTACTGTTTACACAAGCTCACCTTGATCTACGGCAGTCAGTATTTGATCATATCCATGACAACCTTCTCAAATATCTCCCTGAAGATGACGAAAATATGGAAAAATTACAACAGTAAGTGTGCACATATTAAAGTCTGATTCAAATCACTTAAATAAAAGATCAGACACATAAGCAGGTGTGTTTTACAAAATTAATATGTTGAAAAATGCGCATATTCCAGTTAAAGTAAATGTAATATTACAGATTTTAAAGAAAGAAATGAGCTTGAATTTCAATTTCCATGTAAAACTGTACAGTTTGAATTCATTCAGTGATTTTGAATGTGTTAGGATGTTATAAATTATTGTACAAACTGTCATTTCACTCTGATAGCTGCACTTACTTTTTGATATTCGTTCATTTTTGAAGCTTGGGAGTTTTATATATAACCATACAACCTTAGAAAGTGACAACAGCTCATTGACATTTATGACCAATGGCTGACATCAACAATTTACACAATCTGACTGAAGTTCAGATCTACTTATTTCTTCTGTAGTGTTTTAGGAGCTAACTTTAATTAAATTTCAAATCATTTACATTTATACAATATATGTGAATATACATGAAACAGTTATGGATAACTTTATTCAGAAATATCAAAATTTCTTCAAGTAATATTATGCATTTCTTCTAGCTGTACATCATTAAAAAAATTAAAAAAATAAGAATTCCTAAAGAACGTCCAAAACAACAAAATTGAAAATATTGTAGGCTCAGTCTAATTTTGCATGTTTATACAGCAGCATAGCATCATTTTAAATCCATGAATGGTTTCTGCCACTCATTGAAATAAGTTGTGATAGGGTACATTGTTTGGATGGGGGACAGCGGGTACACACTTTTATATGATGTACAATAAATAGAGAAGCATGGTATGTCTAACTGTTCATGTTGAGATGTTTTAGAATAAGCTAGATGCTTACATAAGATAAACTAAAACACTTTTCGCTCGGTGTTTTGTTAACAATATATCTGTACTATAGGCAAACAGTGGTAAATAATACATGCAAATATTTGACCTCATTAATTATGAAATATAGAGAAAAAATGCTTTGTAATAGCTCTGAGAATAACAGCTGATTAGTATAACAATGTTATTATAACATATAGCAAATTATTGAAAAAAATGTTCCATCATTTACCATTATAAAACCTTTGACCGCAGAACCACATCCATTTATTATAGAGGTGGGGTGATATATAACTTTGAAATGTTTAGAAGGTTTTTATGACATGATTTTGATTAATTTAATTTGTGGTTAAACATTTTTCTGTATGAAATGTCACGTACATCAATGGGTCAATGTCAAAATGTCGTTAATTCAGTGAACGTAATTAGCAAGATATGCCAGTTTTGCGTTTAACCTTTGATGTAATAATTAAGATAATTAAGATCATAGTGTTTTTATGATATGTAAATTAAAGAATCTACTCAATTTTCATATGCTGTTGTATTGTCTTTATTGTTGTGTATTCATATATTAAAAATGAATTATTAATTACATCGCAAACAAATAAAAAGGTGCAATACGTCCAAATTAGATTGACTATCAAATTTTATCATTTGATATTGTTGCCTTAATTGAAGGTTATGATACTATAGTTTAAGATACATGTACATGTATGTGGTCATTTCACAGGGTTCTCTTTCAGCAACTTGGGAACAGGACCCCAGAATTTGGAATTTTTATGTTTTAGACAAATTTGGAAAAACTGGCAACATATTGTAAACAAACAAACAAACAAAGAAATCTGCAAATATTTGGTTAATTAAACTTTATATTTCACTCATAAGCACATATTACAATTTGGAATGCAGTATTACAATTTTTTATGGCACAATGCAGTTAAATGTAACAAAATGACAATAATTTTTTTTTTTTTTTTAATTTTTTTTCCTTGAATTGGGAATTTTGGAACATGACCCATTTATATTGGTCATCAAATGGACCAGAAAAAAGCACTGTTCCTTGATAATGCTACATATTGAAGATGTTATTCTAGTAAGTGATATATATATAGTCACCTTAGTGCAATAATGTGTTAACTCCTATTATATTATATAAGAAGATAACCCGTAATTGAATTAAGGTGACAAAATGATTATTATATGTGGTAAACATCTTGTCTAAATTTATTTCCTGTGACAGGTATCCAAACTTTCATTTCCTGACAGCTGGTCGCATGTTACCACAGGGATTGGAACAAGTCAGTCTAGAGGGGAGACCAACAACTGTGGCAGTCTGGTGGCCAGGCTCCACCACTTTGATGCAGTATTCATTAATAAAGACATCTAAAGGTAAACTCTTAAGAAGCATTGCCCTTTTTCTAATGAAAAAAAACCTCCAAAAGTGTATTGCCCATTTCTTCATTATAAACACACTAAAATTGCACGTTTCAAATATAAACATCGTAAAAATATTTGCCCACTTTTCCTTTATAATCACTTTCTTCATTTCAAATTCAAAATTAAAAAAATTAGATTATTTCACATTATTTTCCTCCATTCCCAGAATGATTCTGTTTATTTATAGACATAATTGTTTTGGACAGAATCATATTGTGCTATATGAACATTTATTGTCATATAAAACATATTATTTCTTATCCTACATATATATATATTATTAGTTATACAAGTTCCTGACAGGATAATATATGGAAGAATAGATTCTCAATGAAATGGAGACATTTATATTTCTGTCAGCAAGGCTATATTCTCCTGTATATATCGTACAAATTTGTTATTAACGACATGTCATAAAAAAAACCCAGCAAATATAGACTGTTTTGAAAGAAGCGCGCAAAAAAAAAATGGGTACATAAATAAGATGATACCAGATGTTCAATGGCTGTGTAATAGAAAATAATTCAAATATAAAGTCATCATTATAAGCTTGGTAACTTTTAATAATTTTTTTGAAAGACACATGAACCAAGAAATATGCCATAAAGAACAAAACACAATAATGAATTTTTATGCACATATGTAGATAACAGTCTACAATAAAGAAATACATTGTTACTTGTGGGTGCTTTAGTTCTTTATAGTATATACAGCATTATAGTATACTAAGTGTTTAAGCCAATTCCAATTCGAGAAATTTATTTGAATTATTATAAAATTACATGTATATATGCATGTTTTTAGCTCACCTGTCACAAAGTGACAGGGTGAGCTTTTGTGATCGCTTTTCGTCCGGCGTCCGTCCGTCGTCCGTCCGTCCGTCCGTCCGTAAACTTTTACTTTAAATGACATCTCCTCATAAACCACTAAGCCAATTTCATCCAAACTTCACAGGAATGTTCCTTTGGTGGTCACCTTTAAAAATTGTTCAAAGAATTTAATTCCATGCAGAACTCTGGTTGCCATGGCAACCGAAAGAAAAAACTTTAAATATCTTCTTTTAAAAAACCATAAGAGCTAGAGCTTAGATATTTGGCATGAAACATCTTCTAGTGAGTGTCTACCAAGTTTGTTCAAATAAAAGCCCTGGGGTCAAAATTGGCCACGCCCCGGGGGTCATTGATTTTCCCTATATACATATAGTAAAAACTTAAAAAAATCTTTCTTTTAAAGAACCAAAAGAGCTAGAGCTAAGATATTTAGCATGAAACATGTTCTAATGGGTGTCTACCAAGTTTGTTTAAAATAAAAGCCTAGGGTCAAAATTGGCCCCGCCCCGGGGGTCATTGATTTTTCCCTATATGCATATAGTAAAAACTTAAAAAATCTTTCTTTAAAGAACCAAAAAGAGTTAAAGCTAAGATATTTAGCATGAAACATGTTCTAATAAGTGTCTACCAAGTTTGTTCAAATAAAAGCCCTTGGATCAAAATTGGCCCCGCCCCGGGGGGTCATTGATTTTCCCTATATACATATAGTAAAAACTTAAAAATCTTTTTAAAAAACCATAAAGCTAGAGCTTAGATATTTGGCATGAAACATCTTCTAGTGAGTGTCTACCAAGTTTGTTCAAATAAAAGCCCTGGGGTCAAAATTGGCCCCGCCCCGGGGGGTCATTGATTTTCCCTATATACATATAGTAAAAACTTAAAAAATCATCTTTTAAAGAACCAAAAGAGCTAGAGCTAAGATATTTAGCATGAAACATGTTCTAATGGGTGTCTACCAAGTTTCTTAAAATGAAAGCCCTGGGGTCAAAATTGGCCCTGCCCCGGGGGTCATTTATTTTCCCAATATGCATACTAGTAAAAACCTTAAAAATCTTCTTTTAAAGAACCAAAAGAGCTAGAGCTAAGATTTTTAGCATGAAACATGTTCTAATAAGTGTCTACAAGTTTGTTCAAATAAAAAGCCCTGGGGTCAAAATTGGCCCCGCCCCGGGGGTCATTGATTTTTCCTATATGCATATAGTAAAAACTTAAGAAATCTTCTTTTAAAGAACCAAAAGAGCTACAGCTAAGATATTTAGCATGAAACATGTTTTAATAAGTGTCTACCAAGTTTGTTCAAATAAAAGCCCTGGGGTCAAAATTGGCCCCGCCCCGGGGGATCATTGATTTCCCTATATGCATATATTAAAAACTTAAAAAATCTTCTTTTAAAGAACTCAAAGAGCTATGGCTAAGATATTTAGCATCAAACATGTTCTAATAGGTGTCTACCAAGTTTGTTCAAATAAAAGCCCTGGGGTCAAAATTGGCACAGCCCCCTTGGGGTCATTGATTTTCCTTATATGTGTATAGCAAAAACTTAAAAAATCTTCTTTGAAAAAACCCAAATAGCTAGAGTTAAGATATTAAGCATGAAACATCTTTAAGTGAGTCACAGTCTACAAAGTTTGTTCAAATAAAAGACCTGGGGTCAAAATTGGCCCCGCCCCAGGGGTCATTGATTTTCTTCATATGTGTATAGCAAAAACTTAAAAATCTTCTTTGAAAAAACCCAAATAGCTAGAGTTTAGATATTAAGCATGAAACATCTTCTAGTAAGTGTCTACAAAGTTTGTTCAAATAAAAGCTCTGGGGTCAAAACTGGCCCGGCCCCAGGGGTGTCATTGTTTTTAACTATATGTGTATTATAGTAAAAACTTTAAAAAAATCTTCTTTCAAAAAGCCCAATGAGCTAGAGCTTAGATGTTTAGCATGAAACATCTTCTTATGGGTGTCTACCGAGTTTGTGCAAATAAAAGCCCTTGGGTTAAATTGGCCCTGCAACGTTGGGGGGCTTATATACAGGTGAGCGACCTCAGGGCCATCATGGCCCTCTTGTTTATGTGATAACCTTACATTTTTTCCCCTGTGTATTAGATATAGAGTTCAAACCAGATCTTGTTTGGCCTTTTACGTGTAAAATCACAAGTTCCGAGGTTTCTCCTGACACCAATGTGATAGCTATTGGACTGGAAAATGGAAATTTGGTTGTGTGGGACAGACATATGGGTAAGTTGTAATTTTACTCTGTGTTTTTATGGCAATTGAAACAAAAAAATTGATATGCTGACTCATCACTTCTGTGGGTTGCTATTACATGTATTTAGTTCTTTGCTTACATGAGCTGATATAGTACACTCACATTACACACCTTTTTCTGCATTGTACAAAGTAGGACCAGGCAAAAGGCTTCAGATGAACAGTCTAGGGTCGACATGGCTCTTATATTTGGTTGAATTAACTTAAGTTAACTTCAGTATTGTGTCAACAAAGGATGTACGGATCATTAGTCAAGATCCATGGATTTATGGGTGGGACTAATTGCATAGGGACAATTTTTCTGAAAAGTTTATTTAGGTTTTTGCAAAACTGTCACAATAAGATGCCAAAACAAAGAAAGATATTTTCTGATTTTTGCAAAACTTTAATAAGTAGCTACAATATGTCAAGTTGTCTGGGAAACAGCAATTTAGTCACAAAACTTTCATTTTAAAAGGTAGTCAACATCAGCGCTTCAAAGAATAAAAAAGTATAACAATTTGTGAAAAGACAAATTAAATTTCAGGATTAATGCAAAAATGAGTGTATCTGTCTGCTTCATTTATAGGCATAGATACTATTAACTGTATTCCAACTCAGTCATATAGCTTGTGTTCCTAAAACAAAAGATTTTTTAGAATCATTTAAAGATGACATGGATTGCACAATAGAACAGTGTTCCACAAGTTTTACAATGTTGAAAAAAAAGATATTTAAAAGAACAAAGAAAAAAACAAGGCACTTAAGCTACAAAAATGATCATATAAAATAGCGCATCCTGGACAGGAAATAAAAGACAAAAAAATGTTATTGTTGTGTGCCGTAATTAAACCGAAACTTTAAAGAAAAAAAAAGATATTTAGTTTTTGCACCTGTTCATGTGAAAAAAGATGGTCCAACAATAATGTTTTGTAAAAAACAAAACTAAATATCCTCAAAATTTATTTTTCTGTACTGTAATAGCTGGATTACACAGAAGTAGTGAAATTTTAACAATTTTGTTGAAATTTCGTTTTTGCGTAAAAGTAGATCTGGAAGTCAGGCGGTTTTTTTTTTTTATAAATGAGATATTTGTTATGTAAGATGAAGATAACAAAAAACAAGTATTTTTTGTTACTTTAATTTTAAAGCTTTGATGTGTAATACAAAAACCTGCTATTTTTGATCAAATTTTCAAATGAAATGTCAGGTTGCATGTTGAATTTTACTTACTTTAATGACATATCATTTATCATTTGGAAACAATGTACTGTCAAACATAATTCTTTAGTGAACCTTTGTTTAAAATGTAGAGTATTTTAGAATGTGTGAGACTTAAAATTGTTTGATATCAATTGCTGTTACAGTGCATTATATAAATCTTTGATAATATTGCATTAAAATTAACCTTTAACACGATGTAGACATTTAAAGAAACAAATTTTTAACAGCTGCAATTTTGCATTTGAAAAAGAAAAGCTATGAATAAAATGATTAATGATTACTTTGAGTACATGTAAGTTTGGCAGGGATAAAAGCCATTTTAAGTTACCAGATATTTCTGTAAAATGAGGAACCAGTCCTTTAGTTGAGACATAATACATGTAGTAGAACATGTTTACACTAGTGTGTTTAAGTCAACATTAAAGATTTATAAAATAAATTTCATGAAAGTAGCAAAATAATGATAAACAAAGCGGCATTTTGTTATCGCTGAACAAAATACTTAATAACTATAAATTAACTAATGGCTAAAAAGCAAAACAAAACTGTTATAGAACACTTTTAAAAAGGTGATGGTGGTGGTGGTAGTAGTTTTCACTCTGGATCCAATTCTCTACCTATTGAGCTAACAGGACGTCTTACTTTACAAAAGCCATTTTGGGCTTATTAGGTCTTTTAATTCTCTCATTTGATTTGATAAAACGTTGGATTAATTAAATCACAATTTCAGTGCAATGTGTTCAAGTAAATGAATCATTTTCTTATGCAATATTAACTATGTTGATATTCAAAGATATATGTTATATTCTTTGTGAGTAATTATGAAAAACCACCAAAAAATGCATTTTGAATCATTTAAATAATACAATAAGCAATGTGTCATAATCAGGTAAAGGTAGAATTTCAACCAATCTGAATATTTGTATCTTCTACTTATACTATAGTGTAATTAATTATGAATGATTACTCAGATATATGCATGACATGTGTTATTTAAAATTAAAAAATGTAATAGTCATTATAAATTGTTACATTTTATTCACCACACAACAGTTACTGTAACCCACACCTTTATCCACCACCACAGTACAGTCCTTGGGATAGTGTCAGTCCTTGAGATAGTGGCGGTCCTTGGGATGGTTAATCAACATGAGTAATTTCTAGCATTGATCAGTTACTTAATATCTGCTGTTGTTTTGTAGCTAAAATACATTGTATAATTACTATGATTCTGCATATATTAAGTGTCCATACTAAACCACTTTGACATTTTTCAAGAAATATTTTATAAGAATATCGAATGATACATTTCTATTGTTTAGATTAATATTTGAAATATTTATTGAAAATGCATTGTAGACCACCCACTAGCATTAAATTTCATATGTGGCTATTACCCCGTTTATACATACATGTACATATTTTGTTGTCAGGTACACAGAGGGGAGTTGTGAATGTTCAAGAGAATTCTCCTGTTGTCCAGATAAGGTTCTTGGATCCGGCACTGTATCCCCAGGATCCCCCAGCCTATCCCCCATACCCTACCAGTACAGGGACCTATATACTAGTGATGTGTGCAAACAGCGCCCTCTATACAGTCTCTACTGGGACAGCTGCTATACCACTACAAGTCAACACTATCTCACTGCCGTAAGTTTCTGTATATAAAATTACATAACGAATGCAATATAATAAGTGCTAAGTAAGTAAGTAACAACTTTATTAAAGAAGCTAGCACATTTGGTTTTGGGTCGTGTGGTTGCGTCCGTGGCCGCGTGGTTAAAGTCGTTGACTTCAAACCACTTGCCCCTCATGCTGTGGGTAGCTATCCAGCTAGCCTACGGAACATCAGTGGTTCTACTCTGGTGCCCATTCTTTCCTGAAATAATGCAGGGAAGGGCACCTGAGGTCTTCCTCCACCAGTAAAGCTTGAAAGTCGTCATATGACTTATACTATGTCCGTGTGACGTAAAACCCAATAAAACAAACAAACAATCCTTATCCTGATCTTCCATGTGAGCCTCAGCATATATATACAATGTAACATAACAACATATAATGTAACATAAACTATATACAGTATAAATCACCTTTAAAATCAAAGTATTTTTAATGATTGTTTAAAAATCCAAGAGTATCATTCTGTTTTTGTTTAAAGCATGACCTTAGTTTTATGAATATTCCTCCAAAATATGTTGATATAAAAAGTTGATTGTTTTAATCTGAACCATTTGACAACTATAGCACCAAGAATGTAAATTGTAATGTCTGTCCACATCTCTGTCCAATAGATGTGTCACTTAGATGTGTTTAGAAAGAATAGGCAGATAAATCATGAAAAATATAATTGTTGCCGTTGTTATGTGATAATTATACAAGTAGTGCTGTTTTGGACTTGCATTAAAAGTTCAATATCCTTAATAAATATTGTAGAAGCACATATTTCATGATAGAATAATTATACACATTTTATTTTAATCAGACACTAATACATTTCAGGGTAGAAAATGACAATGATACCATCACTGTGCTACAACCATTTGATACTCACCCTGATATGGTATGTCCACTTTACTTCTTAACATTATCAAGGTGTTACAATTTAAAGGCAAACAGATAACATTACAGTAAATGATGTTATTTTTAGCACAACTGTTTCCAAGAAAAGAAAGAGCTATTGTTCTCAACCAGGCATGGGTGCCACATTTTGATTAGGTTTTTGAGGGCTAGTTGGTGTTTCAAAAACTACTAAAGGGAATGGGTTGAAAAATCTCACACTTATTTGAGAGCAAAATAGGAACTTTTTATCTGAATCAGTATTGTTAAAGATGCACTCAATGCATGTATTTGCTGGGAAAGTTAGAAATGTATACAAAGTAAAAGTGAAATAAATGAATAACATGTTCAAGGCTTTTGGTTTATTATGTAACTCTAAGATATTATTTGAAACTTATATGCAGTCACAAGAATAACTGTATATAATAAAACACTATAGGATCTTGTAGAGCTTCATATTAATATCACATGAATGACAACAAGATAGATGGTGGCAATGTTTTGTTTATGACTATTTAAATGTCTCAGGGTTACACAGTTTCCTCGTGGGCCAAAAATAATGTCATTAAATCATCATTTAGTTCATTTTCTTGTCAAATGAAGAAAATCTGTTTCCTTGAAAACCAGCTCAAAAAGAAATTGTGCACAGTGAAAATGTCAGACAAAAGTGAGATTCAAATTTTCACTTGTCTCTCCCTGATGATGCATCTGGTAAAGTTTTGTCTGTATTAAGAATGATGTCTTACAGCAAGAAATGTTTTTGTTGTGGTTTTAAAACACATTTATTGTCGGAGTTAAAATATCAAATATTGCATTAAAAAAAATCGGTAAATATCTAAAAAAATAAATGCAGAATAATGAATTAATATCTTTTTTGTAGATGCCAGTCAACCTTTATTTTCTTTTCTTTTTTTCGAGATTTAATTGTATAGGTAACTTTTTTTGTGTTTATTGTCACAATACAAAGTATTGCTGATTTATTTAAAAGCTGAATACATTAATCTAAATTCAAATAATTAAAATACTTTAAATTTGTTCTATTTTGGTCTCCATGTTTGTATATGAAACAGACATATATTATTAAATAAAGATACCTGGAATTAAAGAGAATAATCTGTCTTTTAAACAGGTGACTTTTATGTTGTATAGCAAATGTTTATAACTTCTATAAATTATCAACAAATGATTATATTTGTCCTCTATGTAATGAAATATGATGAAATGATCCATCATATAAAAAAACATAAATTATACATACATGTATTAATGGCTCATTTAAAACTTCACATGTAACATTATACAACTGATATTATTTTTAAAATTTCCATACCAGAATCAACCAGAGGTAAAGGTTAACTGTTACAGTAGTTATTATAGTAAATTAAATGTTTGATAAATTTTTCTTTTTGTATATTTGTTGTTGATTTTTAATGCATTTATATTTTTGTGTGCATTTTATGTAAATTTGTTTTACTTGAAACAACAGTGTTCTATGATCTCTCTTTTATGTTCACAATTCATATCCAATTGCATATCAAATGGCACAGAACCATATGCATGTAACAAAATGTAACATCATAACCCAAAATACATAGAAATATTGTATGAACTTGATATAACCACATACCAGCCAGATTTAGACCCACACCTCACAAAGAATTTTTCATAAAGTCTCTGCACTTAACAACACAATAGATATTCCAGGAAGTCTGCACATACAAAATATCTGTTTTAAAGGGAGACACAGGCATTTCTTCAATTTGAATTTTTCTTTCAATATTCTATAAATGTCCAAGAAATGAATACACTAAACAGTCATATGAATCCTTATAAAGAATAAAAATTAGGTTTCCCAACTTGACCCATGTGGGTCAGGTTAGAGCATTTAAAACAGATAGAATAATATGCAGGCAAGCTAATAAAGAAATATACTCAATATTAAGTTAAATATCAAATGAGCCGCTTCACCACAAAACCAACATAGTGCGTTTGCGACCAGTATGGATCCAGACCAGCCTGCGCATCCGCGCAGTCTGATCAGGATCCATGCTGTTCGCTTACAAACCCTATAACAAGTAGAGAAACTGATAGGGAACAGCATGGACCCTGCATGATCAGACTGCGTGGCTGCGCAGGCTGGTCTGGATCCATGCTGGTCGCAAACGCACTATGTTGGTTTTGTCGTGACGCGGCTCAAATATTCTTGATATAAAAAGAGTGAGCAAATCATCTGAAATATTGCCTTCAAGTTATCAGTACAGACCTACATCAAAATTCACATACAAACTAATATTTCCAGTCCTGTATTGACAAAATAAATAACCTCAGTTAAGTCCAAGTTTAACGTTTTATTAAGTTTTTGTCTTTTAATTGTCTGAAACTTTGAAATTCCTTAATCCTGATTTAAATGCACCTAAATCTGCAAGCATGGTAAAACTTACAAGTTTTTTTGCAGACCAGACTATTACCACTGCTTGTTTGTTGCAAGAAAATGAAATTTATGAAATATAACCATTATAATTTTCTCCTGAAATGTTGATATTAAACAAATGTTAGTGAACACCTGGGGCTTGTGAAACAATAAAATGCTTTTCTTCTCCAAAGGTAGATCTTTCTTGATGAGGCAAACCATCTGTGAATCTAAATTGTGCTTAATTGAATTTAATTGAATCTAATTGAATGAATGATATGGATATGATATTCATTACATTCTTATAATAAAATTGTACATATTAGCATCGAGATTCAATCTATATCACTTGCTGTTTATCACACACTGTTTGTAACTTGCTGTTCATCACTCGCTGTTTATCACTTACTGTTTATCACTCATCATTAAATCATTAAAGTAATTTAGCTCGAAACGAAACGAAAATTTGGTTGTTGTTTTTTTTATATTAAATATATATAATCTATGATATCTCACTTGTTTTACATGCTGATGAGATCATAGAAAAATGAAAATTAACAGACTGAGAAAGAATGTGCCAAGGTGACCAGTGAGTTACAATCAAAATGAACAAATATATCCTGTAAAAATATTGAACAACATTTTGTTTGATATGTTTTAGTTGCTGACTGTTACTAGGAAGGGAGATATTCAAATTAGAGACACTCTACAGGGAACCATTCTGTGTGAGATTCAGCTTCCTTCAACACATGAACTGTCTTCACCTTGGGATCCTGTCCTTGCAGTGGGAGGTCAAGGTCAAAATATGTATGTTAAAGGTGAGTAGGGGACATATTTGAAGTATCTAATTATGTCAAAGGTTAAAAGATGTTATGGAAAATAAATATTTGTTTGGTTATGATATAAATAACATAATTTAAGAGATCATTATATTTAGATTTGATGATGGACATTTTTTGCTTGCCTTTTTGAAGAATAGAGAGAGGTATTGTTCACTCACACAGGCGTTGCCATCACACTAAGGTAAAGTTCTAGTATGCAAGTTGGTATCTCGAAAACTACTGAAGGGAATAATTGATACTTTACACTGATTGAGAGCATAGTATTACATTAATAGGATGTCACTGTCCAAAGCCCATAATTCTAAGTTAAACTTAGATTTTGACAGAATTATAGCCCTTTTTGAACTTAGAAAGTTCTACATTATCTAGGCTATTGTTTTACTATTTAGCACTTCCAGTAGTCAAGCACACTGTCCTACCAAAAGCTTTTCTTGATTAAAACATACTTAGTTACAAAAAATATACCTTAGTATTGAAAATGAACAACTGAAAATGGTTGAAATCTTTCTTTATTAAACATAGCCTTGATTTGTACACTTTTCCTAAATAAATTATTTAAAATGAATCTCTGGATTGCTACACTTGGAGAAAAAACACCTAAATGTAAAATTATTTATTTATTTCCAGTTTTAGAATTATATGTTTGGTACCATATTTTAGGTTATTTAATAACCTACATTATAAGTGATAGACATGTTTTCAAAAAGCAGTTTGTTTAGGTGAAAAATAGTCAGTTTTACACTGTAGGGGTCAAATGAAAATGACGCATTATGTGATATTGGGGCATATTCTAATTTTGTGAATTAAACTGCATACTTTCTAACTCTAGAAATGATTTTGTTGTGATTTTTCTGCGGAAAATTGAGTAAATGTCAACAGGGTGTAAAATGTATTACCTGTACAATACATCTGACGGAATTGATGTAACATTGTATGTCATGTTGGGGAATGTTATTCTCAGTGACTTGTATAGATTCTTATACAATTTTTGCCATCTTTGTTTAACCTAACTGCTGGTAAGAACATCCCGAAATCTGAGGGGCAGTGCAAGACATCAACACAGTCGATCAGAAAATTATTTACCCATTGCCATCCATGTAAATTGCCATCCATGTAAATTACAAGAATAGGTAAAAAATATGCAAAATTTAATAGCCCTTACTGGGTTAGATGCAGTAGATATATGTGATAAATACTCAAAATCAGTTCTTAATCCCTTGTAACAAGTAAATTAATACTTGAATATTTAAATTCTTCTTACTTTTCTTAAAATCTTAATAGTACATTAATCTCCCCTGCATTAATTTATCTATTTATATATAAGCCCTTTAGCATAACCATGGTGCTTTTATTCAATAAAAGCTGTGGTGTCACAAAGTGTCATGTTGTAACACATTATAAATGGTGTAATGTCAGTCACTTTGATGTTGTCTTGTTTTGTTCTTTGTTGAGTTCTTTTATTATACTCAACTTACTGACTTATAAGAAATGAGAAAAACAGAAACCTTAAAACTTCATAGATAATAGTGTCTAGACAGGCCATTATCATAATTTAACTGTAATGATTGTGTTGTGAACTTTTTAGCGATATATTTTCTCGTTAGATCATCAACATCGGGCATTTCATTAGATTAGGTGTTAGGAGAGTGTTTTTCTTACTTATTTTGTTGGAGTTGCCATTATAACATCATTCTAATAGGTTGCAGGAATATGATATGGTTTAATTTCTGGTTGTTGATGTCTCAAGATGCACCAAATATGCAATAATGTGTAGTTACTTCAATTATCCTGGCATAATAACGTCCTTGTCTAAATAGTAACAGTTATGACTTATTTCTGCATCATTAATTGCACTTATAAATATGTTCTACATTTGAAAAAAAGAATCCAGCAAAACTTTAATCGGTAAATTTTATAAGGTATTAAATGCAAAATTACCCCTCCCATAATTATTGTTTTGACATACAGTGTTTGCAAAAGTGAGTTATTGGTAGACAATTTCGTAAATTAATTATCTTAAAGGAACTTTACTGAGGTCCAAAAGCCAAAAAAAATATAAAATTTGAATTTCTTACAGAGATCAGTTGAGGCACTTAAATCAGAAAGATAGGCGAAAAAATTCAAGAAATAAACTCAAAAATAAATTGAAAATTGTATTTTTGTGCTATTCTTAGCCCAATTTGAGTGAAAACAACTTCAACTATTGGGTTTATAATTTTTAATTATTCTGGAAAAACGGAATGAGTGAATGATCTGAAATTTTGCACTCAAGTTATTAATCTTTACCTACATTAAGTGGAACATTAATCTCAAAAGTCCCGTCATGTCAAAAAACTGCAGTGGAGTCCCTTTAAGATATATATTGTACCCATTCTTCACACAGTTGCTAATGGGGACATCTCAATTACAATATGTCATACTGAGTTGATCAGTTAGCTTGTGCCTTGGGTTTTAGGCTATATTCAATTGTATATTCTGCAAGCAACTTGTACAACTAATATAATACAAGATTGTAACTGTCCATCATGAAAATCAACACTACAAACATACAATATTATACTGTTTTTATATGTTATATTTTCAGGAAATCAGAAGCCTGTAGATGAGGAGAGCAGTGAGATAGATGCTGACACTAGTTTACAGACTGGTGTAGTGTTTGTTTACCAGTTGAGATCATTCCCGTCACTAGACCAGTACTGGAAAATAAAGAGGTCCAGTCAACCATTCACTGTACATACAACAATAGAGGAGAGAGTGGATTCTCTACTAGCAGAAAGGTCAGTTTATTATTATTACAATGTATATACATCCTAGAAAATTTTGTCATTCAGATGGCAAGGCAACAGGCCTATAACACTTGCTTGATGATTATTTTTGATAACTTACCTGATATAAAAATAGATTTTAAGCAAGTGATATTAGACAGTGGCCATAGAAGTTGAATGATAAAATGTACCAAACAGCACTGGTTGAAGGACCTGTAGGTCACAAGAGTCTGTATGCCACCATATATTTCCACATCGTTGTATATATTGAATTTATAATACTGCAATTGTGTTTCATTTACTTTTAGATAAGAGTAAAAATGAAAGATGTTATAAGAAAATAAAAATAATTCTCCTGAGTAAAAATGCTGATTTTTTCTTGTTTGGTTGCACCAGTGAATTCTTTGTTGTTTTATAGGGGTTGGGGCGGTTATTCAATACATGCAATTATGAAAATTCATGAACTTAACAGTGTAAAATTTAATGTTCATTCTGACTGAAATTGAATATCATTACCAATAACATCGGCTCTGCAAACACTTATTGTCTAGAAATTTAAGGGTTATGATTTTTGTTATTAAAATAAATTGATAGATAGCTGGGTTAAATTTAATTTATGTGAACAATAGTTAAACATAATTTGTTTGGTTATTAAATTTTATTAATATAAATTAAATAAGTTTTGCTTTAATTTAATAAAAATACAAAGAAAATGAACGATTGATAAATGTGAATGGGATAATTTAAAGTGTATTAAAGGGAGACACAGGCAAAATTTTCATTTCTTAGTTTTGAAATTTTCATTCATTATTCTGTAAATGTCCTCAAAATGAATACACTAAACAGTCAAAGGAACAAAACTTTTCTCTATATAAAGAATAAAATGGTGTTTTCCTAACTTGACCCGCGTGGGTCAGGTTAGAGTGCTAAAATTTCACAATAGTTGTCACTCTGTACTCTGGAAACATTAAAAAACATGTCAAATCAATTACTTAGACTTGTTTCAATCATACAATATCCACAATATTTGTTATTGTAACTTCCAGGGTTTGTTCAAATCGCATGACTTGTTTTTAAACTATTCGGTGATTCTGTTCGCGTCAAAATTCCGTTCAACATATATAGATATATTTAAACTTCAAACCCAAAATATATAGAATTTATACAGAAATTCATGTTGGGACTTTAAGAAATGTCATTTTAG
Organism: Ruditapes philippinarum; assembly: GCF_026571515.1. Taxonomy (NCBI): domain Eukaryota; kingdom Metazoa; phylum Mollusca; class Bivalvia; order Venerida; family Veneridae; genus Ruditapes; species Ruditapes philippinarum. Next base: position 419,204 of record NW_026861299.1, read on the forward strand.
GGTGATTTCAGTACAGAAAATCATTTTTATATTTTTGCCATTATTTTGCCTGAGTATCCCTTTAAGAACTGGCAGCTATTTTGTTTTGTTTGTTTTTTTAAATTTAAATTTCTGATATAAATATAGACATGATAGAGATGGTTGAGGCGTTTTCTAGGAAATTATGCTTTCAGTATTTGTTTTGTTAGCTCACCTGTCACAAAGTGACACGGTGAGCTTTTGTGATTGCTTGTCATCCCGCGTCCGTCAAGCGTCCATCCGTCGTCCATAAACTTTTACTTAAAATGACATCTCCTCATAAACCACTAAGCCAATTTCATCCAAACTTCACAGGAATGTTCCTTTGGTGGTCACCTTTAAAAATTGTTCAAAGAATTTAATTCCATGCAGAACTCTGCTTGCCATGGCAACTGAAAGAAAAAACTTTAAATATCTTCTTTTAAAAAACCAAAGAGCTAGAGCTAAGATATTTGGCATGAAACATCTTCTAGTGAGTGTCTACAAAGTTTGTTCAAATAAAAGCCCTGGGGTCAAAATTGGCCCTGCCCCAGGGGGTCATTGATTTTCCCTATATGCATATAGTAAAAACTTTAAAAAATCTCTTTTAAAGAACCCAAAGAGCTAGAGCTAAGATATGTAGCATGAAACATGTTCTAATGGGTGTCTACCAAGTTTGTTCAAATAAAAGCCATGGGGTCAAAATTGGCCCCGTCCCGGGGGTCATTTATTTTCCTTATATATGTGTATAGCAAAAACTTAAAAATCTTCTTTGAAAAAACCTAAATAGCTAGAGTTTAGATATTAAGCATGAAATGAAACATCTTCTAGTGAGTGTCTACAAAGTTTGTTCAGATAAAAGCCCTGGGGTCAAAATTGGCCCTGCCCCGGGGGTCAATGATTTTCCTTATATGTGTATCATGAGCAAAAACTTAAAAATCTTCTTTGAAAAAAACCCAAATTGCTAGAGTTTAGATATTTGGCACGAAACATCTTCTAGTGAGTGTCTACAAGGTTTGTTCAAATAAAAGCCCTGGGGTCAAAACTGGCCCCGCCCCAGGGGTGTCATTGTTTTTAACTATATGTGTATAGTAAAAACTTAAAAAATCTTCTTTTAAAAAAACCAATGAGCTACAGCTTAGATGTTTAGCATGAAACATCTTCTTATGGGTGTCTACCATTTAGTTTGTTCAAATAAAAGCCCTCAGGTTAAAATTGGCCCTGCCGGGGGTGGAGGGGGTGGGGGGGCAGATCATTGTTTTTCATTATATGTGTGTAGTTAAAATTTTACATCATGAAACATCTTCTTATGGGTGTCTTCAAAGTTTGTTCAAATAAAAGCCCTGGGGTTTAAACTGGCCCTGCTCCAGGGGCCTATAGACAGGTGAGCGAACTCAGGGCCATCATGGCCCTCTTGTTTTGTTGGATTTGGGTTTTATGTCACACCGACACAGTATAGGTCATTGAGCGACGTTCCAGCTTTACTGGTGGAGGAAGACCTCAGGTGCCCCTCTGTGCATTTTTTCAGGCACAAACGGGCACCTGAGAAGAACCACCAACTTTCTGTAAGCTAGCTGGATAGCTTCCTCACATAGAAGAATCCAAGGTCCCTGTCGGGATTCGAACCCGCAGCGGTGAGGGACAAGTGGTTTGAAGTCAAGGACCTTAACCACTCGGCCATGGACGCCCCATGCTTTCAGTAAATTTTAAAGGTATCGAATATGTAATGCATTGTAATGATTTACATTATACATTTTATATTGGTGTAATAATTCACGGTGATAGGGCGATTACCACAACTTTTCCGCGCAACGTCAAAATATCTTACTTCTGTCCGAGACACCGTATATTTCTGTGGAACAAAATGGATAGCAAGCCTGTAACTGAGACGAAAACAGCATATAATTTGCTCAAAACAAGGTAAAATCATCATTTTTCCTTTTCCATCGAATGTGCCATTTATTTTGAAACTTATTTATCTTTACTACATGCAAAATGCTTCATTAATTAAGTCAGGATAGTGAAAACATTTAGGGTATACTGAAAAATATCTTGCTTTGATTACGAAATATAACGTATTTCTAGTCCGTTCAGTTCATATAACTGGTCAAAATACGATATAAATATGTACATTATTGTCGTATGAACAAGTTACAATACATAAATAACCCGTTTTTTGTATATTTGGTGTGATTTTTATGTTTCCACGTGTGTATTTTAAGGCACCGCACAACTTTGTCAATCATAAGATTAGGGCACCGCATTATTCCTCCTTAAAATCACTGCATTTTTCGGTCTTTTTAGCACCGTTGATTTTTGATATTAATGTTTGCTTTCAGAAAAAGAAGACGTTCAAACCTATTTCTGAACAAGCCAAAGCAACGTGCGAAATTGGCAAAGCTGCCAATACTGCAGCAACTGGAGAGCGCCCAACTAAGTCTTCTGATATCAGCAGTACGCCAATGGATCAGCGCCTCCCTGTATTTCAGGACGATATGCGTAACGCACCACATAAGAAAAAGAATATGAAGTCAAACTTTCGCAAAAGATTGTTTAAAAAAAGCACATTGGAGACGATGACTGAAGAGATTATGGAAATATTGCCCGGGTTCCTGCAAAAACTACACCATGAAAATTTGTGTTATGACTTTTGCAACTTTATCAAATTAGTATGCAATAAGAAATTCCCAGTAACAAATAGTTCATTCCTTTTGTTTCTCGATGTTGTTTGTTGACCACACGTATAGTCTGCCAAGAACTTCAATCTTTCCATGTGGGGTTTATCTGTTTGAATAAGTTCGAAAAGGAAAATACATCCTTATCTATAAAAAGATACCATTGCACTTATCTAACTGGTAGTAATAACACAGATCAGACCTTCAGAAATTTTCCATAACATAACGTATGATATAACAGCAACATAACATAACAGCAAGTAAACAATTTTTCATCAATTTTTCATCAAATAAAAGTTTTTATAAAACATATTTGTAAGAAGATTGTATAATTCAAAAGAAGACGGTTCCAGTATTTATCGGTCTAACGGAAAAAGAATGCGGTATTTGAATTCAGTGTTGTACGGTGCTCCAATATTCGGGTCAGTAGGCCTTTTTTCAACAAATATTCCCTGAAATTTACGATAGAAACATACAATTTTGTATGGAACTTGAACTTAGGGTTAACCATAATAAATATGCGAGCTTGTTAGGTCATAGAACAAAGACATCGTCGTTATAACACACGTTTTTGTGACAAGTACGAGTCATGTTGAGGTACTCACGATCTTTTGTAAACACTATTTCTTCGAAGTATGTGTTTTTTTATGAATTGTATTGTGCTAGATTAACAATAAATTGTCTCAAAAATTCGATGGAATACTTAAACAATTGGAATAATCTTGCAATGTCCAGCAGTAAGATATTTTGTAAGCTATTACCTGGAATTTGTTTATCCCGCTATTAATATTTTGTCCATAAATATACGGTGTCTCGGTCAGAAGGATGATATTTTGACGTTGCGCGGAAAAGTTGTGGTAATCGCCCTATCACCGTGTTATTGATTCTAGTATGAAAACAGGTTATGCACTTTTATATCTTTCACCACTCATGTTCTACATTAAAATCCTGCTATGGTCATTTCATGTTTTCAACTGATGATGTCTATAGAAGGTAGATTGTTGTAGGCAAATTCTTGGTAACAGTAATGCATGATGGGATATCTGGAGTACTACCTGTATCAGTGAAGCTTAAAGTTATGATGTAGCTATTTAATGAAAGTTTACTTGATTCATTTTGTTTCTGTTAGTTACAAACCCATGCCGCTTTTGTGAACGTAAAAAAGTTATTGCAAGGCTGTACATGATGTGATGTCATTTTACTTATACAAACATACAAATTTAGTGTAAAATTGTGCTAAATGTGGTTGTTACACAGTGAGCATTTTAATGAAATAATGATTATAGTTTTCTGTAAACAGTTTTTATTTTGGATATATATATGTTATAAATAGTAAGAGGATATTTTTTTGTTTGAGTGAAATATGAAATACTTTTTCATGAAATATGATAAAATTCCATATATTTTCACAAGCCAGAACGGCGAGTAAATGATATAGAATTTGATCATGTTCAGTGAAAATATATTCCATATTTCTGGAAAAATGAAAAAAATATCCTTTTTATTTAATTTTACCTTCAAGGAAAATAATTGTTTACAAGTACACCTATTTGCTACGCAGTTGCTATTGTACAGCACACAGTAATACATTGATTAATATAGGTGTGTGAGGTGGTTTGAATTCAATACACAATATATCTAAGCTATCTTGATCCATTTTGAAAAACATAACCAGATAATTTCTGGTGATGAAATGAATAGCTGAAGCTACTGACGGCAACTGTGAGAGAAACATCATTCTGAGAAAGTAATCCTATAAATAAATGAGTTTTGGCTCTGCCCACTTTCATATTTATTTTTCATATTTGTTTCTTCACAAACATGACATATATTTGGCTGATATAGCACCATATTTCTTTGGTAAAATTAAATAAAATATCATATTTGGGTAGCTTCATTGCTAAATTTTTTGAACTCAATGAATAAAATTATATTTGCTCACAAGAGGCACATTTATTTAATATTCTAACACGCTCGCATTTTTCACGATTGAATATAGAAGAACCAAAAGTGTGTGATATTATGCAATAGAGTCACAGTTGACGTTCTATAGTTAGATATGTGACGTACATGTGATATAACCACTAAAAGAATAAGTACAGAAACAAATCAGGCGCAATTTTGCTAAATATCAGATACTGCAGCATTTATTTGTTGATGTTGTGTTAGAATCGAAATAAAATTTTTTTATCTAAATTGGTGATTTTATCGCTTGATAACATCACTGTTTGTCGTTCGGATGCGCATCATAATATCACTCGGGCTACGCCCTCGTGATATAATTAGTCGCATCCGAACGACAAACAGTGATGTTATTGAACGATAAAATCAATGTTTGGGATATATTATTTCTTAAATAACATTCATGCAGAATTGCACATACACTCATTCAATATTGTCTATTTATAGAATTGCGTTACAAGCAATGAGGAAGAATAGGATGCAGGATAGATGGGCGATGTTGAAAGATGAGATAAATAACATCCATTCAATCAAAGAGATTGCTAGAATTAATGCTACTAAACGCAATATAGTGGTAGGTATATCCTTATACCTTATATAGACATAAATCTTATATAACATTAATCTTATATAAGCACAAATATTGTGTGCATTTTTAATGAAAAATTTTACTGCCCATCCTTTTCACCCCTATATTTTTTACACAACTGTTGATTACTGTGTTATGCACTACCATCATGACTTATAACAACTTTGTAACCTCTTGTTAACCAGGTTTTCAATTTTGAAAATCCTGGTTATTAGATTGGGGTATGGCGGGCGGATGGGCGGATGGGCGGCTGGGCGGATGGGCGGATGGGCGGGCGGGCGTCAAACGAAATTGTGTCCGCTCTGTAACTCTTCAACCCTTTGAAGAATTTTGATGAAACTTCAGACAAATGTTTACCACATCAAGATGACGTGCAGAACGCATGTTCCGCATGGCTGGCTCCAAGGTCAAGGTCACAGTGACATTAACATTGAAAATCCTGTCCGCTCTGTAACTCTTCAACCCTTTGAAGAATTTTGATGAAACTTCAGACAAATGTTTACCACATCAAGATGACGTGCAGAACGCATGTTCCGCATGGCTGGCTCCAAGGTCAAGGTCACAGTGACATTAACATTGAAAATCCTGTTTACATGATTTTAACTTGATTTGGCAGTCAAAGGTCATATCATCTTTGGAGGTAATTTAAAAAAGATATGATATATTATTTCATGTCTACTTTGTAACTTGTTTTTCATTATACAGAATTATCAATATAATTATAGTGAACAAATTCTTCTGTGCTGAACTCGTCCTACATTTCTCAACGGATTTTGTTCAAACTTTCACAGAAGCTTTGTCATCAAGCACCCTGGCACATATTGTCGGGGTTTTGTGATTGGATAGTTTTTGACCTAATTATGGCCCTTTGTTTTTTTCCTTATACATAATATTATAGTGAACACTTCTTCAGTGGCAATTCCTCCTACATTATTCATGTTTTACATTGCACATAGTTACATTGTTTGTTGCTTGTATTTGTATTTCAAATACAACATATTTATCTACAATGGTGATAATTGAAAACCTGGTTTCATGGCATTGCCATGTTTCTTGTTATTATATAATTTACCTGACAGTTTTCAGTTTGTCACTTAATTATAATAAAAATCTCTTGTCATCTTCCTTAGGAAATAATTGTCTCATATTTTACATGATTTAATTACTTTGTAGCATTATTTGAAACTTTTTTGTCTTTCTTGAAATTGTGTAATGTTATTAATTTTGTACTTTAATATTTGATATATCATCACCCTTAGTGCAATAATGGGTTAATTCTGGTTTAATCATATATTATGATACAAATAGTTAACCCATTACTGCACTAAGGTGACAATATATATATTTGATTTAAATAGGTATTTCGGATGTTACAGTTTATAAACATACATTGTCATTGTTATCTATATAAGGGTAACTGCTGGTGTATCCAAGTACTTATGACAAATTAGAAATTACTTTAATGTCTGATTTTCTTTTACTTAAACCCCTACACGTTCTTGTGGTAAGGGAATTGCATAAAATACAAGTGTTAATCAAAGATATTGTGACAAAGGAAAACAATAAAAAATATCATTGTATTTCACAAATAAATTTACTAAGTCATTGCCAAATATCTTACCATTCCCAAAACACCTACTAAGCCATTATAATTATGCTAATTAGTGGGCAGGTAATATAGCATCCCACGTGCCCATAGCCTCAAAAAACCTAAAAAATTTACCAGAGAATGAAACTAGCTATTGGAAAACAAAATATTTTTATCAATTTTCAGTAAAGCATGTCCCCCTATGTCATTACTGTAAGGGGTTGCAGCCAAATTTGCATATTAAATTAGGCGATGCATGAAAAGACGTAGACAATGATTATGAAAGGAGCTTAATAGTTAACATGGCGTTTATAAGAACTAAATATATTGCATTTGATGTCTGGTGACGTCTTAATACTTGCATTATATCAATATTTTTATATCTTTTGGTTTACCGAGACCCGCCAACTCAGTTTTTTTTTTTAGTTTGGAAATTGACAAGTAAAATCTGAAGAAAAAAGTGCAATTCATTCATGTATACTTTCGATACAGAAAAAAATGCAAATATGTTTAGAGGCTTTAAAATGTACAAGAATTTATCATTGACAGATCAATAACATAATTATGCTTTATATAGCATTCATACATATTGATCAATTTGACATTCTTTAAATACCTGAATATTATTGTTTAATTTGTATCAGGGAAATAAAAACAATTATGATACTTTGCAATAGACTAAATCACCAATTAAAACATCATAAAATACAACAAACGAAAGTACTTCTTTGACAAAGATCACTATTATAAAAATGATATATCATGAATGAATGAAAATTATACTGATACTTTATAATTGTCATTGTTCTTTACTAATTCTTAATTATCTGTGATATCCATATTATATATATCTAATTAACTTGTTCATAATTATTACGAGATTTGATTTTTTATTGATACATTTTCCTTCCTCAACAACAGGATAAATATATGTTTATGCATTTTTAATAGTATATAATTATCAAGTTAACTTGTAATTTCATGATGGCATTTTGTTTTTTATTAATGCATTTTCCTTCCTCAACAGCAAGATATATGTTTATGAATCTTAAGGTGAGATATACATATATAAAAGACTATTGACTTAGTTGTCCTTGCCTGCATTTTAAAATTTATGGTTTTAAGTCAGTGCAGTGTATAATTATGGTGCAACTCACTGCATTTATTATTATTATTATTATATACCACATTTCTATAGCACTCTTTTCATAAATAATAAATGTTCAAGAGTGCTTTACATAAATCCGATAAAACATAATCATATATATATAAGAGATAATGTACAACATTAATTAAGTAAACCTATTAAACAATAATGATAATCTAAAACCAGTAAAGGATGGTAAGAAATACAGACACATTTAGTTTAAAATCAAGGCTCAATTAAAATTAACACTGATAATATAGCAAAAGTAGTACATGTATGATGATTTATGAACTAACGTCCATAGAACTTTATGAAATAATGTGTTTTGAGAGCTCTCTTAAAACATGGCAAGGTATTACAGTCTCTAACGTCAGGTGGTAACGCGTTCCATAATTTTGCTGCAGCTGTCTGGAAGCACCTGTCACCATATCGTACTGTCCGAGATTTAGGCACAACTAATGTCATTGAGTTATTCTGGGACCTCAGATTTCTGACTGGGATGTACACGTCTATCATGTCTTTTATATAGACTGGTGATTGATCGTCGCGCGCATGCATGGAATCGCACATCGGATAAAGGTGGACAAAATGAGAGATGGCGGAACGCGCGGAGTGCGAAATATGACAGATTTTCACAAGAGTATGTGGTGTTATTGCAGCTTTGTGAAAAATTATACACATATGAATGTATTGATACAGTATTATTTTGTGTCGCTAAAGTATTAATTGAGAAAATATGCCGATAGAACGATGCAACACTTAGTTAAAAGAGTACCTAATTTAAAAAATATTCGCCTACTGTTTAGGCATACTCTCTACATTTTGACGCCCTTTTACTTCAAGCACAAATTATTACCGCGATTCAGATTAAGATAATTCTTTTTAACATGGTTTAATGGGTGCATTGCAAAAAAATGTTTCTTGATTGCTTAATAACTTTTAAAGAAATTCATAATTCGAGGGTTCAAAGGTAAAAGGTAATAACTGCCATTTTCAAGATTTCGAGAAAAACGCAAAAAACATATTTTTTTAATACAACTTTATTTTCCGTAATATTGTTATAACAATTTTGATTCTCCCATATTTGTTGACTACATTAGATCATATTTTGCTTAGTTTACATTGCTTGGTGCTGATAAAACACTGTAATTATAGTTTGTTTTAAAGTTCTAAGATCAAAATGATATCATTTTACAGAAGTAAAAGGTAATAAATGTACTTAGATCCTGTCAAGACTACAAGTTTGAGCGGTAAAAGGTAATAACTGCACTTACGACCTTTTACTTCTGAAGGTTTAGCAATAAAAGTTAGAGATAAACTGTGGTAAAAGGTTATAAGGTTATATTGTTCCTCTGAAAAATTTAGATGTTGCAGTAATTGTTACTGTTGCAAATTTATCAATTATGTCCTTACTTTGAAGAACCTTACGTAATGTAATTAACACAATGCACATTAATACTCGTACACAAAATTAACACTTTTCATTCATAGAAATATGAAATATGTACCTGCTCAATATTTAGATTCTACAGAAATAAATTAATAACTATAAAGTTTACGAAAATACGCACTAAAATCTAAGTTTACAAATTTCATTTATTTTGAATGTTCTCTGGTATATAATCGAACTGAAGTCAAACAGACCCCAGACATCAGCAGTTAAGGATATTAGTGACCCATATCATAGTTAAGTAAATAAAGACTACTGTTTCATGTCACAAAATGTGAATGTTTGTCATTAATTATTCTATGACCTCCACTCATCTTCTTCACTCTCACTAACAGAAGGCACTGAAAGTTTGTCTTTTATAGATTTGCTGCATGGCAATGACTCATAGTATGATTCGCACTCCTTCAGAATTGTTCCATAGGCAACAAGTGACATCAAATCAGCTTTTGCAGCAGATATTGGAAGCTTCTTTGTATAAGCCTTTCGTGGAGCCTTAAGAGACTTTTCTTTGCTTCTGTTCTTCTTCTGCATTAACCTAACTGCCTTGAACTCACTACCCACAAAACCATAGCTCACAACAATACTGTATTTTTGTCTTTATCACGTCATTACGTCATTCGATAACGTCACATGTTTAGCAGCAAAACAAAACTACATAATTATAGATGTTATTTTATCGGGGAAAAAGAAGAATGGAACCATTTAATTATTCTAAAAACATTATTCAAAGCAGGATAAAACAAATACATGGTTGATGTCGGGCTGGAAAAGGTTTATCCGGTTCACTGCGAAAGTGAATCTTGGCTTGCTAAAGCTCGCCAAGATACACTTTTCTAGCTCACCGGATAAGCCTTATCCATCCCTAAATCAACCATGTATTTTATATATATTCAGCCAATTAACACGTTACCATCAACATCGATTTCATTGAGCCAAAGTTTTGTTCTTTGTACAACTTGTAATTGTATTTTTATTAGAACGACAATATATGGTTGCTTCCGGCGTGCTTATGATATAACTGTTTCCCACTGCGATGGAACATGAACTATTGTAAGGCTTACTGCATGCTTGACATAAGTTGATAGATGCATGTATGGAATTTGCATTCCATTAATGAATGGCCAATTTCAAGAAATGTGTGGTTTTATCATTGATGTGAGGTATATCTTGGACACAGTGAACTAAGCAACTTGCAACAAACTGATTGCAATTCTGTCCTCCACATGCATTACTATATAATGTCACTTCTTCAATACCAGATGTCTTACTTGCATCAGAAGTAACATACAAGTACACACAAGTTCCTACTTCGCACGAGCCTCGTTTCCCTTGTGTCTCATCCCAAAGATAACAAGTCCCGTTACCATTTCCCAGTTCATTGAATGACAAATTGCAACAATTCAGTTTTCATTTGTAACGAAGATCACCAATTAAACTGAGTGGTCTTTTCAAAATAGCCTGGATATCAAATGCCGACACAGAAAACTTTGGATCTTTCTTTGTGCGTTTTTTATCGGCTGATTTTTGCATTCTTGCACTGTTTTTCTTTTTGGTCACTTATTGTTCTTAATATTTTGCTTTTGTTGCCTCATCTAGTCTATCTTCTATTCTCAAAGTGTCATACAGATTGCAGATTGGACATTGATCTTTCTAAGGACGGAAAAAAAGTTATATTCTGTACTAAAAATCATTCTGTACACAGCCTCTGAAACACACTTTCTATTTTGTCCTTTGCATTTTTCTACATACAGTGAGTATATTCGTTTTATAATTAAATCTTGCGTTAGATACTTCTTGTTGGGGTCTTCGTGTGTAGTGTGATTCAACAGTCGGAAAGCTTTCGTTGTCTTTCTTTACAAATGATCTGTGATATTATTTCCAGGCACAGCTTTCCCTCTCTTGTCATTACCAACATATAACCCTGCCACTTTGTGCTTAACTGCGTTTGCAACTGTTTTGGGACCGACATCGATAGTTTTTAGTAAAAAATTCTGGAAACAAAGTGATCCCTCGGAAGCATTAATCACAACAAAATTACATAAAAATTGCAGACTCGGTTTGATTGAGTCTGTACATGAGAGATAATGAATAAGTGCAACATCCCTCACGCCCTCTTTTCTACCTGTGTGAAAAACGAATTCGAAATAGGTCTTTGTTTTGTTCTCTGTTTAGATGCATTCTCTGGTTCTTTATTGGCAACATGGAAACAAATGAATTGCCTCTGACTTACATAATCACCCATTGACCAGTTTGTACTGAATATTTTCTGTCTATCATATTCGGTTATATTCTCGTTGCATTTAATTCTAAAAGACAAATTTCGTGGGAAAAGAGATAACAGATAGTGCCTGTGAACTGTATGAATGCAGCATTCTGTCAGGGGAAAAAGGTGATAAAATCAGTTATAACCTTTTTCCACTACAGATTCTTCACAACATGTGTAACAACAAGTAAACAACAGGTAATAAGTACACTTAGAACCTTTTACCCCTAAATAATTTGTAGAAAAGAAGTTATTACAAAATACTTTTTATTTTTTTGCCCTTATAAGGATTGAATATTTATATAATATTTTCGTAAGACATGAAGGACAATAAGTACATTATAAAAAACATAAAAAGTCAATTTCAGCAAAAGTGGCAGTTATAACCTTTTACCTTTGAACCCTCGATATTTGAAATTTGTCTTTATTTCTGTGAATTATTTCCAAATGATTTGTACATTTTTTATTTGATTACCTGTATATTAGTATAAATTTAGTAAATATTCTAGTAAGTAGTGTATTAAATATATTTTCAGATCATTCTAGACAAGCGTTCATATATAGATGAATTCATTTGATTGGCAAGGAAGAAACTTTTATTGGCATACAGAACAGCTGTTCTATAATATTTTTTTTATTTTGAAACAGATTTTTTTCATAGTTATCCTTCACGTCAAATGATTTATTTGTCATATGTTTATTTTCATTCATTTTATCACGTGTAACCTGGTAATGAAAGTTTGAAAACAAAGTTTTTCAATTATCACTTGTTACTTGGTAATTAACCCCCTTCAAAAGTAATTAAACTTCAAAGAAATTTAAGCAATTGGCGTTAATAAATTTGACTACATAACCCAATAAATCTTGAATATTGCATCTTTGATCATCTGTGAATAACTTATATCGGCTTCTTTTTTATTTTGAAATTGAATTTATTAAGTTACCATAATAATAATAAATTTCAAATACCTGCTTTTTATATAAAAAATGTAAATTTACAGCGGATTTCGTCAAGATAATTTTTTAATCGTCGTTGCGGACATATTAACTGTACCTTTAAAAAATAAATTAGATATTTGAATTAAACAAGCATTTTTCTTCAAAATAAACTTTAAATTTCCAAAATCGGATAAAAAATGGTAAAGCTATATGGTATTTTGTAAAGTAGGTATCCGTTGCGAACGGGCATTTACGCGTAGTGCCGGTAAATTATCGATCGATGTACCTTTATCGGGTGCACGACAAGATATTTAAGCATTTATATAGGGTTAACTGTGAGTGTCCGATCCCTGTAATATAAATCCGTGAGTAAACAAACCAACAGTAACATAAATTATTTCAGCTTTGACTTTAAAAATTGGTCTTAAAAATACTGACTTTGATATATTTGTCTCTTAATATTGTCTTGTTTTACATAATAATAAAATAAGTTTGAGATAAGGAAATAACTTTCTAATATACTTGTAAACAAATGGCCTTATATTAGGAATATGATAACTGCAGTTTGTAGGGAATTAAATTAGCAGATTTTGAGAGTACATGTTAGTATTGAGCATATTTTTGTATTTGTCAAATCAGCTGTGATAATTAAGATAACAATAATTGTATTATTCAGAAATATGACAAAATCCATTTTCCCTATTATGAGGTACGTTATTTATGTTTCTGGTGTGTTTAATGCTTTTGTTGTTGCATATCTGGAATTAACAGACTATCTGATTTCAAATGCTGGAAAACTTGAGTTTAACTCTTTTGTTTGAAATGAGTGTGAAAGTATATTTTATTAAGTTCAATATGCACATGCTTATTATCCCCCGCCGAAAATTTTCGGCGGAGGATATAGAAATAGTCTCCGTCCATCCGTCCGACCTTCCGTCCGTCCTTCCGTCCGAAATTTTTGTCCGGAGCATATCTCTAAAAGTATTTGAGTTATCAACTTGAAACTTCATAGGTGGATAGACCTCATTGAGGAGGAGTGCAGTGCACAAGAATGATAACTCTACCTTGCATGATTTTTGAGTTATTGCCCTTTGTTATTTTTCAAAATTGATTTTTGTCCAGAGCATAACTCCAAAAGCCTATGAGATATAAACATGAAACTTCATAGGTGCATAGATCTCACTCAGGAGGTGTGCAGTGCACAAGAATGATAACTCTTCCTTTCATAATTTTTGAGTTATTGCCCTTTGTTATTTTTCATACCTAATTTTTACCTGAGTGGAGCATAACTCAAAAAGTGTTTGAGATATCAACATGAAATGTCATAGAAGGATAGATCTTATTGAGGAGGAATGTTTCGCACAAGAATGATAACTCTTCCCTATACAATTTTTGAGTTATTGCCCTTTGTTGTTTTTTTTCATGCTATTTTGTCCAGAGCTTATCTCAAAAAGTATTTGAGGTATCAACTTGAAACTTCATAGGTGGATGGATCTCATTGAGGAGGAGTGCAGTGCTAAAGAATGATAACTCTGCCCTGCATTATTTTTAGCTCGACTATACGAAGTATATGGAGAGCTGTCCTACTCGCCCCGGCGTCGGCGTCCGCGTCCAGATTTTAGATTAAAGTTTTGGTGCAGTAAAATATTTTTCACTATAACTTTGTCATTTCTTAAGGTATCAACTTCAAACTTCAAATATATGTTCCTTATCATCAACACCATCTTATGTGACAAGGTTCATAACTCTAGCACCAATATTTTCAGATTTATCTCCCCTTGAACTTAGAATTTTCCTTAAAAAATACTATTTTTCACTGTTACTTCTTTATTTCTTAAGGGATCAACCTCATACTTAAAATATATTTACGTTATCATCATCCCCATCTTATGTGACAAGGTTCATAACTCTAGCACCAATATATTCAGATTTATCTCCCTTTGAACTTAGAGTTTTCCATAAAAAATATTTTTAGTCCCCTACCGGTTTACCGGAGGGGACTTTAGGTTTACCCTCCGTCCATCTGTCCGTCTGTCTGTCCGTCCGTCTGTCCGTCCGTCAGTCCGTCCGTCCACAAAACTGGATCCCGCGATAACGCAAAAAGTACTGAAAATATTTTAATGAAACTTGATATATGGATAGATGACAGTATTGAGATTATGCACGTCTTTTTCTTTTCTTCCTATGTTGAAAATTCTGGTTGCTATGGCAACAAATAGACTGAAAATATGGCAAATTTTACACATAACCTGGATCCCGCGATAATGCAAAAAGTACTGAAAATATTTTTATGAAACTTGATATATGGATAGATGGCAGTATGTAGATTATGCACGTCTTTTTCTTTTCTTCCTATGTTGAAAATTCTGGTTGCTTTGGCAACAAATAGACTGAAAATATGGCAAATTTTACACATAACCTGGATCCAGTGATAACAGAAAAAGTACTGAAAATATGTTTATGAAACTTGACATATGGGTAGATGGCAGTATGGAAATTATGCACATCCTTTTTTATCTTCCTATGTTGAAAATTCTGGTTGCTATGGCAACAAATAGACTGAATTTCAAGATTTCTGATTCTAGTTTTTAAGTTTTTTCACTTTAAGTTCTTTATTTCTTAAGGTATTTTCTTCAAACTTTAAATATAAGTTGCTTGTCATCAACCACATCATATGTGACAAAGTTTACAACTCTAGCACAAAATTTATCAGAATTACCTCCCTTAAACTTAAAATTTTCATGAAAAAAACATTGTTTTTTTTAATAACTTCTTTTTCTGAATGTATCTACTTCAAACTTCATATAAATGTTTCTTATTGTCACTCAACATTTGTGAGTGTTCAATACTCTAGCAAGACTATTTCCAGAATTATGCCCCTTTTGAACTTAGACTTTTTTTTGAGAAATTGGTAATTTTTACTCCAACTTCTTCAATCATGATAGGATTTTAAAAATGTTATATTTTGATAACAGGGATGTTTAAAAAATAACTTTAGAGTATCCTTCAGTCCGTCTGTCTGTACATAAAAACTGTTTCCTTGATCACTTTTAAAGAACTTTTTCAACAAATTTACTTAAAATAGGAACCTAAGTGAATGGCCAATGGCCCTTCAGAATGTTGCTTGGGCTCTTACCGGTAGGGGACTTATGGATTGCTTGCAATACTATGATAATTGCTTGTTTTTACTGTTACTTATTTATTTCTAAAGGGATCAACTTCATACTTCAAATATATTTACGTTATCATCATCCACATCTTATGTGACAAGGTTCATAACTCTAGCACCAATATTGCAAGAATTATCTCCCCATAAACTTAGATTATTTTACTAGAAAAATGTTATTTTTTATTATAACTTTTTTATTTTTAAAGGTATCTACCTCAAACTTCCAATACTTATTCCTTATCATCAATTACATTTAATGTGACAATGTTCATAACTTTTGAAGCAATATTTACACATTTATCTCTCTTTGAACTTAGGATTTTCTTTAAGAAATATAAAAACTTCTTTACTTTTTAAGGTATCTACTTCAAACTTCAAATATATATTTCTTATCATTACACAAATGTTGTTTGACAAGGTCCATAACTCTAGCATGACTATTTCTAGAATTATTCCCCTTGATCATGGAATTTATGTTAACAACTATTATTTTTTTTACTATAACTTAATACATAATTATACATAATTGATTTTTCTTTCATAGTTTTGTCCTCCTTACTGCGTCCAGTATTTTATTAGTCGAGCTTTGCTGTCTCCTGTGACAGCTCTTGTTGAGTTATTGCCCTTTGTTATTTTTCAAAATTAATTTTTGTCCAGAGCCTAACTCAAAAAGCCTTTGAGATATCAAAATGAAACTTCATAGGTGCATAGATCTCACTCAGGAGGTGAGCACTGCACAAGAATGATAACTGTACCTTTTATAATTTTTGAGTTATTGCCCTTTGTTATTTTTCATACTCAATTTTTCAATTCAATTTTGTTCTCAAAAAGTATTTGAGGTATCAACTTGAAACTTCATAGGTGGATAGATTTTATTGAGGAGGGATGCAGCACACAAGAATGATAACCTACCCTGCATTATTTTTCAGTTATTGCTCTTTGTTATTTTCAGCCATCAGTATTCACATAGGTTTCAAATCTGTAATAGGTTTCAAATCTGTAATCACTATAGCCATCAGTTTTCATTACCAAAAGACCTCTTAAAATGGAATTATTCTGCTCTACTACATATACATTCTTCCAATGAGCAAACACATTCGGCGGGGGATGGCCATGTTGACATGGCTCTTGTATTGATACAAATAGGCATGTTTGTATTGAGACATTGTGCATGTTTGTATTTCAACAATGTGCACATGTGTTTTGAGACAATGCAACAGTGTGTGTATTATATTAAGACAATGTGAGCTTGTTAATTGACACAATGTGCATCAGATTCTGTGTATTTAAACAATGTGCATGGTATATTTAGATAATATGCATGTGTGTATTTAGACAATGTGTATTTTGAGACAATGTGTATGTTTGTATCGAGACAATGTGCATGTGGACACTTCAGGAGGAACTCTGCTGTCATCACCGACTGTTGTTTTAGTTTCATTAGTTGAATTATTTTGATGAGGAGAAACAGTTTAGTAAAACCTTCAGAATTATGTTAGTTCTTTTATAATACTTGAAAAAAACACAAAGCGACACCTTGGTAGCTTCTCTAATAGATATGCAGGAAAGTCTCCATTTTACTTTTATAGTTACATTGTGACTAAATACTTTCTGTAAAAAAATGCTAAAATGATTCTTTTCTTCTAAAAACTTGATCTATATTGCTTATGTGCATTCAACAGGGTAATATAATAGTCTGATCGGACTTGATGGATCAATGCAGGCTTATGTATATGACTATGTTTTAATATGGCATCGACTGCATAATTTCTGCAAGTATTTAATTGCAGCTCTGCAGCCACACAGTACAGGTGTTATACCAATGAAGTAGCAAAATTGAGCAACATACTCACTCGCTTGGTTTCTTGAGATTTTTTTTAAGGTGTAACATAATAAGCTTGAGTTTTTGAAGAATAAAGAGAGCTGTTGTATTCACCCTGGCTTCGGTGCCAAACTATGTTTAAGTTTTCGCATGTAAGTTGGTATCTTCAAAACTATGCTGAAGAAAAGAGTTAAAACACTTTGAAAGCATAATTAACAAGGAGGGTCACTGCCCAAGCCCTATAACTGTAACATGGATTTTTTACAAAATTATGGCCTAATTTTATACTATGAAAATTCTTCGTAATCTAGACTCTAATGTTTCACTTTCAGCACTGAGAATAGTCAAGTATGCTATAATCTGACTGACAACTTTTGTTTTGTAATTATAATCAGAGAAAACATGTATTTGATATTTATGATCTGTGTGAAAACTGCTTTTAATGTTACATGTTAGAAGGTCTAGTGTACATTCAGGTAATATGTTAATATGTGAAGCACTGATTTGAAATGTATTGTTCTTGCATAAATCAACACTCTTGCTTGCACCTGTCATATTAGTAAACATTGACTCCAGAAATTCCATGATCAACTTCATGATATGCATGTTTTAGAACTGCAAAACAGAGATTGCCCATTTATAATTTAGCTACCTATCATTTACACATGAACTCTTCTTGTTATATATTTCATGATGCTATTATTTAACAGTCTCTGTCAATTTATATTGATATATTTCCCTTGTAGCGAAGTTTCAATTTCAAGCTTTACAATTATGCTACAATAGAAAAAGTTCACATGAAAGTAAAAAGAACAAGAAATGGTTAATTAATTTTGATATCCTTTTCTTTATGTTTCATGTGAATAATCCAACAATGTTTCAAAGAATCATGTTTAAAATCCAATAATTATCAATTTTATAAATTCCACAAGATATTTCATGTTTTGTAAGTCGGAAAGGTTCTAAATTACAATAAAAAACTATTTTTAACATATATCAACAAACCTTCAATATATAATAAATTTCCTGACAAGTATACAAAAAGACACATTAAATACATGAACAGCAGTGCGATACACCATTGAGGTAACAATAAACATTTATCAACAGTGAACAATAAGAAAAATGTAAATCAATGTAATAATTTTCATTACACCATTGCTGAATGGATACTTTACAGCACAACAACACTGTTACATATGAAAAAGACCATAAGAACATGAAAAATAGATTCATAATATGAATTAACCATATTATTAATTTTAATATATGAAAACTAAACATTTATTTAATTAGAAAGCATTTTAATAAATGATCATGATGTTTGTGACATCCTTTACAATTCATTCTCTGGTTTAATATTTGGGTCTTACTTTACTATATATGTTACGGGTATAAATTTATATAATATAAGATTTAATGGTAATAATTATATACTATATAAAATTAATTATATACTATATATAAAATGCAGTATGATTTGGTATTATATATTAAAACATATTTTATAATGAACTCATATATTTTGTTAATGACTTTAGAGTTGTTTGCATGTTTGTGGTCTAATTTTACTTGTATAATGTATATAAACAATTACATGTATAATATTTTAATAATAATGTTACATACTCTTTTGTATTATAATATTGGGGATGAGCATATATATGTTTTTGCCAAATAAGATATTGAATTTATAAAAAAAATTAACAATTTTCCTAAATTTGTAATTAAGAAAAAAGAATGTTTTAATTTTAGATCTGACAATAAAAATTGGATATTTTCTTGATTATGTAATTTTATTATATTTACATACTTGAAATATTTCTCATTTATCTTTTTACTTCACCTGTCACAAAGTGACAGGGTGAGCTTTTGTGATCGCTTTTCAATCGGCGTCCGTCCGTCCGTTCGTCGTCCGTCCTTTCGTCGTCAGTCCGGCGTCCGTCATATGTAAACTTTTACTTTAAATGACATCTCCTCATAAACCACTCGGCCAATTTCATCCAAACTTCACAGGAATGTTCCTTTGGTGGTCACCTTTGAAAATTGTTCAAAGAATTTAATTCCATGCAGAACTCTGGTTGCCATGGCAACCAAAAGAAAAAAACTTTTATTATCTTCCTCTTAAAAACCCAAAGAGCTAGAGCTTAGATATTTGGCATGAAACATCTTGTAGTGAGTTTCTACCAAATTTTGTACAAATAAAAGCCCTGGGGTCAAAATTGGCCCCGCCCCAGGGGGTCATTGATTTTCCCTATATTCATATAGTAAAAACTTAAAAAATCTTCTTTTAAAGAACCCAAAAAGCTAGAGCTAAGATATTAAGCATGAAACATCTTCTAATGGGTGTCTACCAAGTTTGTTCAAATAAAAGCCCTGGGGTCACAATTGGCCCCGCCCCAGGGGGTCATTGATTTTCCCTATATGCATATAGTAAAAACTTAGAGCTAAGATACTAAGCATGAAACATGTTCTAATGGATGTCTACCAAGTTTGTTCAAATAAGAGCCCTGGGGTCAAAATTGGCCCCGCCCCGGGGGTCATTGATTTTCCTTATATGTGTATAGCAAAAACTTAAAAAATCTTCTTTGAAAAAACTCAAATAGCTAGAGTTTAGATACTAAGCATGAAACATCTTCTAATGAGTGTGTACCAAGTTTGTTCAAATAAAAGCCCTGGGGTCAAAATTGGCCCCGCCACAAGGGACATTGATTTTCCTTATAATTATGTGTATAGCAAAAACTTAAAAATCTTTTTTGAAAAAACCTGAATAGCTAGAGTTTAGATATTAAGCATGAAACATTTTCTAGTAAGTGTCTACAAAGATTGTTCAAATAAAAGCCCTTGGGTCAAAATTGGCCCTGCCCCAGGTGTGTCATTGTTTTTAACTATATGTGTAAAGAAAAAACTTGACAAGCTAGACTTTCGATGTTTAGCATGAAACATCTTCTAATGGGTGTCTACCAAGTTTGTTTAAATAAAAGCCCTGGGGTTGAAACTTGTCCCGCTCTGGGGGCATGATACAGGTGAGCGACTTCAGGGCCATCATGGCCCTTTTGTTTGTTAAAAACTCTTTGTTAAAAGGGTACAATATGGAATCTTTATTTATATAATAGTGGATGTTATTAAGTCATGCTATATTTTTAAGATTTATTAGTTTAAAAATCTGTAATACTTTGAATATTATTATTGTATTTTTATAATGTTTTGTTTAAATTTAGCTACCACTACCTTGAATGCTTGGATGAAACAAAATAAAAGATGGTAATATTTGTGATAAGCTTTGCTTTTAGTAAATAATCTGCTCTTGTATAATAATGCATGTATCTATACTGCTTCATATAATGTTATCTTTCATAGCTTTTCCTATAGATGCTGTATGTATCTTTGTAACATTGTAATAAAACTCTTTGACTTTACCTTCTAAATATATTTTTTTGCCTGCCTTGTCTTAAAATTGCATAATGCTTAATCAATTCTTTGTTATAAAAATATATAGACAAGATAGTACAAGTTATTAGGAGTAAGATTGTAGGAGCAGTAGTCCAGTGGTAGGACGCGCGCTTAGGGATCAAGAGGTCCCGGGTTCGAACCCCACCAGGGGCACTGCTAATGTCCTGGAGCAAGAAATTAACATGCAATTGCTTAACTTCACCCAGGTGTAAATGGGTACCTGCGAGGGTGGTATAATTCCATTGCACCAAAGTGTCGGCTGCACTAAGCAGAGTTAAAAGACTCCCCAGGGAGATTGATAGATAGAATACCAGTAGCCCAATGACCAGGGGTAATAGCTGTAAAGTCAGTGAATGAGCGTAAGCATGAAACTTAGACTATAAAATGCAATTACTTTTACTTTATTAAGTGTTATGCCTGTGAAAGTAATGCATGCTTACCTAATATTATGCTAACCATTTTAAGTACATTTTGTATGTGTGATATTTGACTTCTTAATAATGCATGGTAGTGTTTTATTAAGCTAAAGTATGGACAATGTCTTGTTGTGCAATTTATATTAGTTATGTTTTTGTTTTGAGATATCCAGATATTATCTATCTATGATAGAGAATGTTTTTGATTGTTACTACATGTGTACATATATTATATAGCTAGTTAACTAGTGATATTTGATTTCTACTCTGGCTTCTAATAACACTTGTAACAAAATTGTACCTAGTTTGCTTCTGTTTCTATGTAAACATTATTTCAAGTTTCAGGAAAATGAAATGAATTTTTTTAAGCAAGTATCAAGAAATATTAAATTTGAGTACATGTACCTGAGCATTTTTAATCATTGTTGATAACAAATACAGCAAACTATATTTGTCTTTCTTGTTGAACTCTAATTTACATGACAAACATGTTTAAGATTTTAACAATTTTATTTCATTTTACATTCGAACCTGCTATTTTTAAAATGTGTGTTCTTAAATAATTATGCATAACTTCAGACTCTATATTCATTTTTGTTAACAAGAATTATTTTCACACTGTAAGTGACTATTTAGATTAAGGTAGATCAATGTTCATTAGAAAAAAATATCAATGTCATTTTCTGATTTCAGACTCCTGGATCAGTAGGACTTCCAGTAAAACCATTAGTTTGACCTGTTCAACCAGCATTGATTCTTTCACCATGAACCATTCACCTGTGACCTTTACAAGGGTTCTCCTGTGACCTTTACAAACATAATGTTTTGAACTTTGAGTATTGTGAATAAGTTTTAAGATACTGAAAGTTTGAATCTCCTGAACAATTTGGACTTGTTTATTTATAGTTTATTCATTTATATGTAGATAAGGTTAAATTTAGCAAAGATTTAACCTTATCTACATATAGATAGACCTACAAATATATCCTGTTAGGATGAGATTTAATTTGATTAAAATCAAAAACTGTGCAAGATTTTTAATGTACATTTATACTGTGCCTAATGTATCTAAATCAATCTTTTGATTGTAACAATGATAAGCTTACATTTAAAGTCATAAATACAAATTCTATGATACTTGTGTTTAAAAAGTTGTATATGATGAACAAAGACAAAAACTTGTACTTTTACTGATGATGTGGTTGCATGGAGTTTTTAAATGATGGTATTTTTTGGTATTAAAAATATCCAGTACTGTACTGTGGACCTTATATCTGGTATATTCCAGCTTTATCTGTAACTTTATTTTGCATTTTTACAATTTTATTATTATTTATTGTTGATATATTGTTGATATATATATGTAATTATATGGTTTTAACAATAAAGCTGTGATATTAATAGTGTTGTTTTGTTTTACTGAGTCTTTTTAAAGGAGGCTGACCAACTCAAAATTATGGATGCTCTGGCGTCCGTCGTCATGCGTCAACAATCGTCTTCTTCTCTGAAACTACTAGGCAGATTTACTTCAAATTTGGTCTGTAGCATCCTTGTGACAGTCGCACTTGAATTTGCTCATGTCATTCCAATTGGCCCCATTTAGGGGTCAGCAGAGCTAAAAATAGAAAAACCTTTAAACATCTTCTTCTACAGAAATAATTGATGGATGATCACCAAACTTTGTCTGTAGCATTCTTGGGTAGTCTTTTATCAAGTTTGCTCATATTAATTTGATTGGCCCCTTTTAGGGGCCTCTAGGGCTAAAAATAGAAAAACCTTTAAACCTCTTCTTCTACAGAACTAATTGATGGATGATTACCAAACTTTGTCTGTAGCATTCTTGGGTAGTCTTTTATCAAGCTTGCTCATATGAATTTGATTGGCCCCTTTTAGGGGCTGCTAAAGCTAAAAATAGAAAAACGTTTAAATGTCTATATCTAGAGAACTAATTGATGGATGATCACCAAACTTTGTCTGTAGCATTCTTAGGTAGTCTTTTATCAAGTTTGCTAATACATTTTTGATTGGCCCCTTTTAGGGGTCTCTAGGGCTAAAAATAGATATACCATTAAATGTCTATTTCTAGAGAACTAAAGGATGGATGATCACCAAACTTTGTCTGTAGCATTCTTGGGTACTCTTTTATCAAGTTTGCTTATATCAATTTGATTAGCCCCTTTTAGGGGCCACTAAAGCTAAAAATAAAAAAAAACCTTCGATCATCATTTCCTACCGAAATAATTGAATTAGATGATCACTAAACTTTGTAGCATTCTTAGGTAGTCTTTTATCAAGTTTGCTCATATTAATTTGATTAGCCCCGTTTAAGCTAAAGCTTAAATGCCGCAGGTCATGGCATTTCTTCAAATTATTGTTTAAGCTCAAATTTAATTTTCGAAAATATTGACATTCCAACACTGAAAAGCAGTGAGCGACTAAGGGCCATCATGGCCCTCTTGTATTATTTTTAGCTCAACTTATTAAATTTTGGTTAAATTTTCATAAATTTTGTGTCGCCTTGAAAAAGGCGACGCAGGGTTTACTTATGTTGTTGTCGGCTTTGGCGTCCCCTTAAGCTTGTCTGGAGCATAAGTCAGTTGAATTGTTTTCAAACTCCAGGTATGCATGCTTCTTATAATGACCCGAAGTGCAGTGCACAAGTACTCTGCACTTCTTAATTTTTGAGTTATTTCCCTTTGTAAATTTTCATATTTTATTTTTGTATGGGCCATTTCTCCTAATGTTTAAAAGCTATGGACTTGAAACTTGATAGGATGATAGATCTCATTAAGAAAAAGTGCGTTGCACAAGAACCTGTACTCTGCATATCTTATTTTTTGAGTTATTGCCCTTTGTTAATTTTCATACTTTATTTCTGTCCAGGCCATTTCTCCTAAAGTATAAAAGCTATGGACATGAAACTTCATAGGATGATAATTCTCATTAAGAAAAAGTGCAGTGTACAACAATCAGTACTCTGCACTTCTTTATTTTCTTCATTTTTGTCCAGGCCATTTCTCCTAAACTATATTGTTCACAAGGCGACACATCCGACTCGTTGAGTTCTAGTTTGTATTTATGTAGGGATTTTATTTAAACTTGGACAAAACAAGACTTGCTACCAAACAAACATATTACATAATTCAGATGTGACCTTAACCTTAAATTGACCTTGACTGTCAAGGTTAAATAAATGAAATTATCTTGATTTCTTCTGCAACTTGCTATAACTTTCTTGTTTATAAATGGATTTACTTCATATCAAGAAACAACATCTGTTAGAGCTAGACCTCTATGTATCAACTTAAATTGACATTGACTCATGTATGACCTTGACCTTGAAGGTCAAATTATTTTATTTCCACTGATTATAGCTACAATTAGCTGTAACGTTATCAATGGATTATTTTCATACTTGGACTAAACAACCTTTTGTTCAAGACAAATAAAATGTTGAACTGACCTTGAGCTTTTAATGACCTTGACCTTTAAGGTCAAAATATTGAATTTAGGTTCTGTTGTCATAATTTTGTTATTCGTGTACGGATTTGAATCATATTTGGACAAAGAACATTTGTGACTAAACAGACATGAGGAATAATTTAAATATGACCTTGACCTTTAAATGACATTGATTGGTTATATTTTATTGACATTGTCATTTATTTATGGAAAGGATTCATACTTGGACAAAGTAACACAGAAATAAAAAAGGAAAAAAACTTATTTTTTTATTTGTTTAAACCGTTTATTTGTTTGCTTTTAGGAAAAAACAAACTAAAAAGTTGAGCGTTGCCCCTGCCCGGTGGTGGTTCTTGTTTTATTTGACATGAAGGAAGTGCAATATATTTTTTCAAGATTTATGAACCATGACCAATATCTTTGTTGCAAAATTTCATAAAATTGCTTACTCGGTTTCCAAAAAAAAGAAAAGATAAACGTTGCAACACTTACTTAACGCAAATTTGGCTATACCAGCTGATCTTTTAGAATTTCAATTTTTTGGCTCTTTTAGTGGCGCTCAATTTAAAGCAAATATGGTCATTTTCCTTAATGTAATGTTAAAATAATGTACTTGGGTGTCATAATAAAGCACACAATATAAGAAGACCTGCAGGATTGTACATATTCCAAAGTTTGTAAGTCCGCACACCTGACCATACAGCAAGGATCGCTATGTGTTGGAGGGCGTGATTGTGTGTGTGTGGGGGGGGGGGAGTAATCTCTGCTTACCCGCTGAAATAAAAAAAAATCATTATCCTTTGCCTACAGTTAAAAACGGGTACTGTAAGTCCATGCAGTCTGGCCATGATCTATACTAGTCAAGTATGCTGTAGAAATTCAGCAATGGTCAAGATTTTTTTAATTTCGCCTACCAGGAAGACAGATATTGGTAATTACTGTAATTTTATAAAGACTTCTTTCCTTGTTATATTGCAAAATAAGTTACAAAACAAAAATCACGGAATCAAATTCCTCACTCTTCCGTTGCGAATTCATGAATCCTTAAGATTGATTATTCAAGAAGGTTATTTTTCGTTATAATATGGATCACGTCAAAACTTAAGGGCAGCGTCTTGTCAAAGAAATATCTAAAAAAAAACTTGCATAGCTCCATAAAGCGATACATTATTTCCATGTTCCTCATGCTTTCAGTTAGAGATTGAGTCAAAGGATTATACCGATTTCATTTTCTTCACGTCTCATTTTCTTTGTACATGTATATGAAATACGTGCACTTTGACTATTCAGGAGCCAGTATCCACGAAGGTTGTCTATTAAAGTTGTTTTTTCTTACCATTCAGCATTTCACATTTAAAGTCAATATTTAATTACCAGTATAACTGCCATCTATTTTTATTTGTTTGGGTCGTCAGACCAGTTAAGGCAACTCATTTTTTTTCCAAATTGTTTAAGTCTGAATATCAGTGTTGCAATTAGTCTTATAGCCAATCTACTACAATTAAAACGCTGGAAATCATTGGTGGCACTATACAAAAACAAATTGGTTTATAATCTCACAACCTTCACCGTTCTGAGACCCAAACAAATTCAACTCCTTCTGTGCTTTGATTATCCTTGTTATCATCAGCATCATGTTTAGACCGCTTATCCCTCACTGTCGTCGGGTTGAACCCTGCCATTAAATTTGGATTCTGACACCTGAGAAAGTTATCGAGCTATTTTTTCTCTCGAATACTCGTTCGGGCTTGAAAGTGTTCAAGGGGCATTTGACGTCTTTTTCCTCCAGTAAAGCTTGACAGTCGCCATATGGCCATAACAGTTTTAATTTGACATAGGAACAAGCAAGCAAAAAATAAAGCTATCTTATTTTGCCTCAACACTTTAATCGTTGTTCAAACGATCTTTTAGTTCTCATAGTGTTTTAGACTTTTTTATCTTCAATATCACCTAAAAACAAAACGTATCTGTTGTGATTATCACTTTTAATTACATTCTTTCCGGTGGTTTATAGAAATATATCATTGAAATATAAAACTGATAATTTCACTTTTTGAAACAGTGAAATTATCAATTTGATAATTTCACTGTTTTGAATTAAAGTCCCTTACGTTGTTTCAGTGAAATACCAGCGTGCACAGTACTGGAAACCAACTTAATAACGTGACGTCGTAAATGACGTCACGTAGTATTATTATTTTGCACGCTTTTCATTTTTTGTTTTAGGTTAAATGTCTTTTTAAACGTTTTTTTTGCAGGTTAAAAAAGAAAAATTGTTGATTTTATTGTAAGATCGAAATATATTTCACCACGTGAACACCAAAAATTTATATTTCACTTGTGACTGCGCCACTCGTGAAATATTCCTTTTGGTGCTCACTCGGTGAAATATATTCCGATCTTTCACTGAACTAAATAAATATCCTCTATGAAAATGATTGAACTCTCTTGATTGCTCTACATTTCATAATGCCGATACTAAAATTGTATACTGATTTTTATCGCGATAAAACTATTTCGCGCTGCATTACACTTGTTGCGTATCTTGGAATTATTTTATAGCTTAAAAAATCATATCAAGATACATTAACTATGTCTTAATGTATAATCATGTCATCTTTCACGAGCCACTGATTTTGGAATGTTTCTCATAATATTTGATGAACTTTACCCAGCAAAGTCCCATCAAGAAAATGCTGTGTCATTAAATGCTGTATCTTAAATAAGTATATTATGTCAATAAACTGCTATTAATCTGCATGATATCAATGATGTGGAAATTTGTGGATTACAAAATCTGTGTCACGGTAGGCGATAAATTCTGCCTACTTATTCCGTTGTTTCCACTTGCACAGTCTACAAAACAGCAATAAAATCGGGCGCATTTTTTATAGTTCGTTGCTATATGAACAACAACTTTCAAAAAATGTGTACAAGTTAAAGCCCATTATAGCTCAAAAGTGCCATCAATTTTACTTCTTAGAAACATTTTATTTAAAAAATACACATTTGCCATATAGATGAACTACGTTTTTCTTCTTTTGCTCTGTGGTAATTGGTAAAATACTACTTTGTTTAAATTTTGCTAACTTTATGACACATTACTGCACATTTTGCGCTACTTTCTTAAGTTGTTAAACATCAAACATGTTCTAAATATATTTTGATAAAACATTTTAAACACATGTTTTACATGTCTAAAATAAATAAAAAAATGTATGGATTTCTGAGGCATAATGACCCTTTAAATTAATCAAAGGGCTGCAAGCTCGAGCTCTTCTTTGCAATCTAATCGTTCAGTACCTGTATGTATTGTCCTGTATAAGTTTATTTTGATATACTATAATTCATCTTGCAGGGCACCGAGTTGCAGCAACTGCGCTTAAATTTTGAGTTTGACACATACGGAACTTTGTATGACCACAGTTTCTAACTTGCATTATGAAATCATTCATGTACATTTTTTATGATAGCCACACTTTATTCTTGCATATCGTGGGAGAATGTTCAAATCGCTAAAACACTTTAAAATTAAAAAAAAAGTTGCCTTGACTGGGATTTGAACTCCGGACCTCTCATTCCTTAGACTTGCGTGTTACCCCTGGACCACGGGGAAGTTATAAGAAAACCAAATTATTCTAAATTAGAGCTTGTTATTCTTATTAATTTCGAGATTTTTTTGTTATAGGTGAACCTGTTGTTTAACACTGATGTAAGTAAATTAGCAAAAATCTTCTCCCCCAAACAGTTTGACATGTATATAATATTTCAGTACTCGCTCCTTTTTGTTTGTATAATACGCAGTTGAGATGGCTAAAAAATAGTGCTTTGTTTACATGGATTAAATTATCGGGTGCTTAACTTATAAGACCGTAACTTATGGTAGAAATTGATTATCGATCGTCGACTGTACTAAATTCAACGCTGTCCTAGAGTCAACATCTTCACTTTATTTTTCAGAAAGTCTTATGGAACGCCTGGACTGTCTTATGTTAAGATTGAATGATATACCTGGTTAAATGTCTTTCTGTTGAGTCCGAGATACAAAATGCTGGGTGGAAATCCTAATGTGCTCAGTTATTGAAGTGCTATGTTGTGTGCTGACTGTATTTTATTCAGTCAAGTCAATGTATTGTCGGGTGCATAAGTCGTTATGTTCAGTTCTTAAAACAAACAGGCATGTGGAAACACAATTATGTTGAGTTAAAAAGATATGTTGTAGGGTGTTACAGTTATTATTTTTCGGTTATAATAATATGCTGTTTGGTGCTCTTCTCATCATGTTCAACCATGAAATAAACAGTTGAGTGGTACTATCATTTTGTTTGGTTGAGGCAGTGTATTATTGGGTGATACTTTTTATTATTTTCAGTTGCAATGACATGCTGTTGGGTGCTTTATTCCTTCTGTTCAGTCGTGAAATAGAACTGTTAAATGGTACAATCATTATCTTAAATGGTACTTTCATTATATTGTGTGCTGATTATATCTTCTTCAGTCAAGTCAATGTGTTGTTCGGTGCAAAGGTCGTTATGTTCAGTCGTGAAATAGAACTGTTGAATAGTACTATCATTATGTTCAGTTCAGATGATATACTGTTCGGTGCAGAGGTCATTATGTTCAATAGTGAACACAAACTGTTGTGTGATACAACCATTATGTTGGGTTCATTCGGATATTTTCGGGCAACAAGATGGGAGAGGTCACGTCGGGGCTAATGACCACTAAATTGCCAAAACAATTTTCTTCCCTATAAATATTATCGGGGGGCTTAAGAACGTTATTTTTCATAAATTGGACTTTTAAATACCCTATGGGTATTTATTAGTTAATTCATGACTATACTTATACTGTTACAGTCATAATGGGTACAGTATATATAAAACTTAAAATATGGGTAAGGGTAGCCTGTTAAAGTCACACGTGACCACCGTAAATAAAACTTAAAATTTATCTGTTTGGTAACCTATAAGAGTCACAAATGGACACAGCAAACGAAATTTAAAATATAAAACATCATATTCAAGTAAGGGAACCCTATTTAAATCACACATGGCCACAGTATATGGAGCATATAAGTAAGGGTAGCCTATTAAAGTCACATATATGGCCACAGCATATACGACTTAAAATATATTTGTTGGTAACCCATTTGAGTCACACATAACCACAATAAATGGAACATAATATTTAAGTAAGGGAAACCTATTTGAGTCACACATGGCCACAGTATATGGAACATTAGATATAAGTAAAGGTAGCGCAATAAAGTCACACATACCCACATTAAGAAGAACATTCTATATAAGTAAGGGAAACCTAATTGAGACACACTAGGCCAAAATATATGGAAACATTATGTTTAAGTAAGGGAAACCTTTTTGAGTCACGCATAACTAAAGTATATGGAACATTATATATAAGTAAGGTAGCCCTAATAAAATTAGGACTCAAATACATTTCCCTGACTTAAACATTATGTCTAATATATTGTGGCCATATGTGACTCAATTAGGTTTCACTTTCTTATAAAGAATTTTCTTTATACTTTTGGCCATGTTTGACTTTATTAGGCCACACTTACTTATATATAATGTTCCATTTACTGTTGGTCATGTTTGTCTCAAATGGGGTTCCATACTTATATTTAACGTTCTTTATACTGTGGCCATGTGTGACTCAAAATAGGTAATTGTTTTGGCAATTTAGTGGTCATTAGCCTCGACGTGACCTATGGAAATTAGTTGCTCCCGCCCCGCCATCTTGTTTTGACGCGAAGAAATCCGAATGAACCCAACATAATTGTATGACCACTCAGCGCATTGTCAAATGACTTTGTGCACCGAACAGTATATCATCTGAACTGAACATAATGACGGTATCACACGACAGTTTGGTGTTCACTACTGAACATAATGACTTCAGCACCGAACAGAATATCATCTGAACTGAACATAATGACGGTATCACACCACAGTTTGTGTTCACTACTGAACATAATGACCTCTACACCAAACAGGATATCATCTGAACAGAACATAATGACGGTATCACACCACAGTTTGTGTTCACTACTGAACATAATGACTTCAGCACCGAACAGAAATATCATCTGAACTGAACATAATGACGGTATCACACCACAGTTTGTGTTCACTACTGACCATAATGACTTCTGCACCGAACAGAATATCATCTGAACTGAACATAATGACGGTATCACACCACAGTTTGTGTTCACTACTGACCATAATGACTTCTGCACCGAACAGAATATCATCTGAACTGAACATAATGACGGTATCACACCACAGTTTGTGTTCACTTACTGAACATAAATGACCTCTACACCAAACAGGATATCATCTGAACAGAACATAATGACGGTATCACACCACAGTTTGTGTTCACTACCTGAACATAATGACTTCAGCACCGAACAGAATATCATCTGAACTGAACATAATGACGGTATCACACCACAGTTTGTGTTCACTACTGAACATAATGACTTCTGCACCGAACAGTATATTATCTGAACTGAACATAATGACCTCTGCACGAACAGTACATCATCTGAACTGAACATAATGACTTCTGCACGAACAGTATATCATCTGAACTGAACATAATAACGGTATCACACAACATTTTGTGTTCACTACTGAACAGAATGACCTCTGCACCGAACAGTACATCATCTGAACTGAACATAATGATAGTACTATTCAACAGTTCTATTTCACGACTGAACAGTCTGAAATAAAGCACCAACAGCATGTCATTTCAACTGAAAATGATAAAAGGATCACCCAATAATACACTGCCTCAGCCAAACGAAATGATAGTACCACTTAACAGTTTATTTTCATGGTTGAACATGATGAGAAGAGCTATTTCAACGAACATAACAACTGTCATACCCTAAAAACATATCTTTTTAACTCAACATAATTGTGTTACCACATGCCTGTTTGTTTTAAGAACTGAACATAACGACTTATGCACCCGACAATACATTGACTTGACTGAATAAAATACAGTCAGCACACAACATTACACTTCAATAACTGAGCGCATTTGGATTTCCACCCAGTATATTGGGATTTTGACCTAGCATATTGTATCTCGGACTCAACAGAATCACATTTAACCATGTATATCAGTCATTCTACACATAAGACAGTCCAGGCGTTCCATAAAGTCTAAATAACAAATGTTCATTTAGGCGGCGTTTAATTCCGTTCACACTAATCCGAAGCTTTACGGAAATAGCAATTTTCATTGATTATTTAAAATCATATTCATCCGCGTACTTTGTGATTGTGCATTTATTAACAATTCTTTAAGTCAAAGCTACTTTTAAACTTTGAATGCGTTATAGTTCGATGGATACTTGTAACAAAATAAAAAGTAATTCTTTCTTTTACATAGATAGTTTTTAAGTTGTTTTGAGAATTAATTTTTTGTTATTAGGATTGTCGGGAAATGCTGTTCCCGAGATTGAACGTCAGCATTGTATTTCCTGATCTCTGATCAAAAAATTCAACATGAATCGGTGTAAAGACTTATCATTTTGCAATTTTACTAACATTATTTAAAATGCTTTCACGCACCTGGTAAGTTACATGATATATGTATTTTATTTATGAGGCCTTATACGAAATATAGATGATATAAGTGTAATTCGGTTTAAATCTTAAGTAAATAACACATTTCAAAAGCAAGTATTTTGTTCGTTCAAAATGAATATTCTAAATAAAGTATGAAAATTCGACATTCAACAACTTTGGTCAAATTAAAACGCTACTACTTTTTCAATAGCGACAAGATTTACGGCGGAAAAAGAATCATTCAGATTAGTGCGAGCCAAAGAACAATGTTTTTTTAACGTGTTCAAATATATTTTAAGCGGGGTAATTTATGCACACGTAAAATGACTGCGAAAGAATGGTCAGCTGTGCACTGTATAGCTTTAGAAGAACCGAATAAAATGTTACCTAGAAGAATGTCGGTTCAGATCTGCGCATTTGTTGAAATTAAAGAAGAGGGGACTATACAAATCAAAGTGCTGCAGCACTGAATGCGACGGACATGCAACCGGAAAGACATTAATTAAGGCTTCTTTTAGAAAAAAAACCAAAACAAAAACAAAACACAAAATATATAACAGAGAAAATTTGTTCCATACAAGTTCGAGATTTGTAGAGCAATATATTTTGTGTCCCAAATTGATATAATTCAGATTTTCTACTTTCAAGCACTTAAATACAGAATGAAATTTATGCCTAAAAACTCTGGTCAAACTTGTAAATCAGTGTCCTTATCGATTTATTCTAAGAAATGATATGTAAATAGAAAAAAAAACTATCAACGAAATATTTCTAGAATAAATCCAGGCAAATAAACTTTAAACATGATACAATTTATACATTTGAGAATGCTATTTAGAATTGCTTCGTGTTATATCATAGTGGGCATACAGACAATAAAATATAAGTCATTTGTATTTGTATTTCTCTTGGATATGTCTCATTAAAAAAATGGTTAAAATCATCAGCAATTAATAGTGTATTTCTTAGATTTTTTATTTACAAGGTAAAGATGTAGAGGCCAGAGCACATCGTTTTTATTTTAATTTAAATGTCACTTAAGCACTACAGTGTTTAGTTGTCCTTTTCAACTTCACACTAAATTCCATTTTCAACTTGTTTGCTTCTTACAATTGTATAGCATTTCTAAAAGTATTGCATTACAATCCGCTGGTTTATTAATTACATGTTTAATGTGTACTTCCTAATCGCCTGTCCAAAAATCAGAACAGGTGAAGCAGAATCTATTTTTAGAATAGCGAAGGTTAACTCATATCATGACCTAGTAAAATATGTAAACAAACCACAAGAATCGGAAGTAGAACTAGTATTATAACTTCCTTACCATGAAAGACTACATGGCGGTAAAGTGTCTTACATGCATTTTCAAAAATAGATATTTATACTAGCCATTGTACTGTATCTAATATATTAATAACTGCTTGAATATTCAGCTAAACCCGCGGTATGAGTCACGAAAATAGTTCTTCTTTTATTAATGCGCGAGTTATCCTAGAGTCACGAAAAACTTTTGATTTGTTAATAATAATGTTTTGTATAATGTAGAAATATTTATTTCCTACTAATAATGTCTTGGAACTCAGAGGTTACACCTTTATTGTAGTATAATTTGCTGTCCTACTTTTTCGACAGCGGTAAATCGTTTCAGCAGTAATTTGCATATTGCGCAATAATACTACGGGACTACAACGTTTTTATCAATAATATACGTTCATATTTTAACTTGGATAACTTAATTTGAAATTGAAAAGGCTAAATATGGAAGACATTAAGATATCCAGACAAAGTATGGGAGTTTTGAAGGATCAAATTCATGCACTATTTCTTGGGCTGTTAATTGGTTTAGGACACATTGCGCGAGTGTAGCCAACGAAATCCCATGTGTAGATGACTTAGCTCTGAACGCGCCTGAGGGCGCGTCCGTCGCAAAAATCCATTACATTCATACTTGTAAAACTAGTTTTATACTGTGACAGGACGGGTACATTTAAGTCAATGCCAAATTTTGCCATATTGTGCAACGATATCCAAGACAATGTATCTTATTTAAATATAGACAGTGCTGACACGATTGCAATGGTTTATCCTAAACGTCTACTTCTAAAGCCTCGGACATTGATCAATTATATCACAATTAAACGATACATAAACATGTAAATTAATAAGGAAAATTTAATGGCCAACAATAGAACATGACATTTGAGCATAAGCACATTATACAAGACATTAAAGGCATCAGTTACCAGATATAGCAAACATGAGAAAGTACGCGTGTATAGAAGGCGGCTATTTAAAGTTTAAAAGACACAACACTGTCCACACAAACACTATTCCAATCATCTAAAAAGGAAACATACACCACTTTTAAAGATGTATGCATTTAAATATCTTCAAAACAAACTTGTTTCTAAAAGTTAACAAATAAATAGATTGAAAAATTCAGATGTTTTATGAAATGCAAAACAGTTCCAAAACGGTTCCCCTTGAGGTGGAGGCAATGTGTTTATTTAATCTGGTTTCACGAAAACGACCGTCAGTACACAGTAACATCGTCTTTCCATTTCACGAAAGTGTAAATAGGAATGTTTTGCAACAGGGCAAGAACTTTAAAATAGGTCCTCAAGCGTAAAGCTAATATATGTGGATGTTTTATGTATTTGTGTTTTTATTGACGACTCGCAAAATAAAAATTAATCGTGTTATTCCGCAGTAAATCGTCTCTGAGAAGCAGCTGAAAAATATATATTGCGCTATGTGAAATTTCAAAGGACTTGGATTAAAGACAGTTATTCATTTTGTAAGAGTAAGTGTACTTCAATGTTTGTATCTTAAAAACTGGATGATAAAATTATTTCTAAAATGCATCTTTGATATGCAAGTAATATTCAGTGTATCGTTTTCTTTTTTTTAAATGTTAAAACACATTTGTCCTTTTTCAATTTTTAAAAGAAAACTTTTTTCAGGCTGTAAGAGGGTTTATTTAATATATTTCTGTATTCAGTACGAGCAAGTCATGTTTAATTCTGATAACCCTTTAACTTGTAAAAATAAACATTATAATTATGGTTCTAGACGCAACTGGCTGTTCTTTACATAACCGATTAACGAAAGTTAATTATGTTGCTCCATGTATAATTATGTATACTGTTTCATAAAAAAATCAAAGCACAGAAGGCGCTGAATTTGTTTGGGTCTCAGAATGTAAGAAAGGTGCAGGTTGTGAGATTATATGTTTAGTGCCACCAATGCTTTCCAGCGTTTTAATTGTAGTAAATTGGCTATAAGACTAATTGCAACACTGATATTCAATCCAATGTTTATTTGACTTTAACAATTTAAAAAAATGAGTTACCTTTACTGGGATTTGAACTCCAGACCTCTCGCTTCCTAAGCGAGCCCGAAAACCCTTCAGCCACGGTTAAATTTATATGTGAACGGCCTGAAGAAAACCATATTATTCTAAATTAGGGCTTGTAACGACTTTTAACTGTTGTTTAACACAGATGTAAATAATCCTGAAGCTTACTATAAGCATGTATATTTATAAAGAATCAAAGGGCTTCAAGTTCTTTGGTATTTTCTGATCTTTGCAATCTAAATCGTACTGTATTTTCCTGTATAAGTTTATTTTTATGTATTATAATTCATTTTGTAAGGCACATACGGAATTCTGCATAACTAGAGTTGCATCAAAAAATCATTTATGTACTTTTTTTACGACAGCCACACTTTATCCTTGTAAATCATGGCTACTTCCTTAACAAAAACAATTAAAAAAAGAATTTAACAAAAAAAAAATTTCCTCGACTGGGATTCGAACTCGAGACCTCTCACTCACTAAGCGAGCGCGTTACCACTGTACCACGGAGAAGCTTTACACATATTGTCTGAATAATATCAAGTGATTCTAAATTTAGAACTTCCATTGCATTCAGGTTTGTAATCCTTATTAATTTCGAGGTATTTTGTTCAGGGTAAACCTGTTGTTTAAAATTGAAGTAAATATTTTAGCGAAAATCCTCTCGCCCAAACAGTCCGACATGTGGAATCTATATATTCCACTACTCGGTTTGTGTAGTATTCGGTAATCTACATGGCTAAAAATAGTATTTTCATTGATAAAATCATATTCATCCGCGTAATTTGTGATTGTGCATTTATTGACAATTCTATAAGCCAACGCTATTGTTTAACTTTAAATGCGTTGTAATTTGTTGGATACTTGTAACAAAATAAAATATTTCTTTCTTTTAAATCGCTAGTTTTAAGCTGTTTTGAGAACTACTTGTTGTTAGGTTTGTCATTAAACTTCTGTGTCAGAGATTGAATGTCCGCTTTGTATTTAGTTATTTTCGATCAGAAAATACCAGAAAACAATATTAGAAATCTTCGACCATTCGGGAATTACTTTGCTTGAAAATTGATGCGCCTGTCTTTGACCATCTTTACGCAGTGATCTCCCCTGAATTTTTCGGCTTTAGTGTACATACAAAAGGGAAGTAACCGCTTCAAAAAAGTGGACTACTTTCGGCATTTGCAATTAAGAACATTAGACTCTGAAATTTCGCTACCATTATTTGTTTGGTCTGACGACCCAAACAAATAAAAACAATACAATTTTGGTTCATTCTTTAGATGATAAACATTAATAATAGTTAATGCTTGTATCGCAAAATACACGTCATGTAGCCATGTTTAAACGTCATACAGAATCGTAGTACTTGTTTGCCCATGTAGTCGTTATTTAAAATCAGCATCTGAAATGAAAAGGGGACTTTTTCTAAAGAATTTAAGTCAATTTAAAAAATATTTATAATTTAATCCACTCTGACTCAACTATTGAATATATACAGTTTTGAGTCATCTGTGCAAATGTATATATAAATGAAATATAAACAAATAAATAAATAAATATGAATGAATGAATGAATGAATGAATGAATGAATGAATGAACTGTTCATTTATTCAAAACAGTCTTGCATACCGTTTAGTTCTATTTCTTATCAGATATTTTTAGTACCAAAATTATCAATTTTTAGCTCGACTATTAGATAAGAATAAGTAGAGCTATTGTAGTCACCCGAGCGTCTGCGTCTGCGTCGGCGTAACCACATATGTTAAAGTTTTTGTAAAACCTCAAATATTTTCAAAGTCCATTGACATATGACTTTGAAACTTTGCACACTTGTTCTCCATCATAACCCCAACCTGTAGACAGGAGGAGGTAACTGTATCAAGCATTTTGACAGAATTATGCCCCTTTTTCGACTTAGAATTTACATTAAAGTTTTTGTAATATCTCTAATATTTTCAAAGTCCATTGACTTATGGCTTTAAATCTTTTCACACTTGTTTACCATTATGACCCCAATTTGTAGACAGGAGGAGGTAACTGTATCAAGCATTTTGACAGAGTTATGTCCCTTTTTCGACTTAGAATTTACGTTTAAGTTTTTGTAAAATCTCAAATATTTTCAAAGTCCATTGATTTATGGCTTTGACACTTTGCACACTTGTTCACCATCATGACCCCAACCTGTAGACACGAGGAGGTAACTATATCAAGCATTTTGACAGAATTATGCCATGTTTTCGCCTTAGAATTTACATTAAAGTTTTTGTAATACATCAAATTTTTTCAAAGTCCATTGACATATGCCTTTGAAACTTTACACACTTGTTCACCATCATGACCCCAACCTGTAGACAGGAGGAGGTAACTGTATCAAGCGTTTTGACAGAATTATGCCCCTTTTTCGACTAAGAATTTACGTTGAAGTTTTGTAATACCTCAATTGTTTTCAAAGTCCATTGACATGTGGCTTTGAAACTTTGCACACGTGTTCACCATCATGACCCCAATCTGTAGACAGGAGGACGTTACTGTATCAAGCATTTGGCAGAATAATGCCCTTTTTTCCACTTAGAATTTACATATAAGTTTGCATACCACCTCAGATATTTTCATAGTCTTTTGACATCTGGCTTTGAAACAAGTTGAAATTTTATGCTCTTCTTTGAGAGCATAATAGGAATCTCTCTGTAACATAGGTTAAAAGAAAAAACTTGCCCTTTTGTTTAACTTAGAAAATTTTACATTATGAGGGCTTTTTTACCATCAAGCACTAAGAATAGTCGAGCGTTGCTGTCCTACCGACAGCTCTTGTTTGCATTAGACTTACGTAATTTTAAGCTTTCGATTTCTACTATTTCTTTTTAATTAAGTAAGATAATATTTATTACTGCTTCAAACCTTTGGAAAAGAATTTTAAAAGTATAATTGTATTAATTTAGATAATATTTATTACTACTTCAAAAAGTCAAAATATAATTGAACAAATATATTTGTATTAAATTTTAAAAATTAATTAAGATTTACTTCTACTTCAAAAACTCAGAACATACTAAAATGTTTAAAAACTTCTAGATTTACGATTATATAGGTGGAAAATGGGCTTCATACGCATTTACCATAGACTTTTAAAATGTTTTACATTTTTATTCAAAAGCTTAAAATTATATGTCCGTGAAGTACGCGGGCTAACGGGCTAGCAGTCTAGCGGGCTAACAGTATGAACTGAGCGGGCTAGCAGTCTAGCGGGCTAACAGTGTGAACTGGGCGGGCTAGCAGTCTAGCGGGCTAACAGTGTGAACTGGGCGGGCTAGCAGTGTAGCGGGCTAGCAGTGTGAACTTGGCGGGCTGGCGGGCTAAAATCTAAAACTTTATTGATTCAACATTAAAACCTCATGATACATTTCCTAGCAGTGTGAATTGGACGGGCTGACAGTGTAGCGGGCTAGCAGTGTGAACTGGGCGGGCTGGCGGGCCAGCGGGCTAAAATCTAAAACTTTATTGATTGAACATAAAATGTTATGATACATTACCTGGCAGTGTGAAGTGGGCGGGCTAACAGTGTAGCGGCTAGCAGTGTGAACTGGGCGGGCTGGCGGGCTAAAATCTAAAAACTTTATTGATTGAACATAAAAATGTTACGATACATTACCTGGCAGTGTGAAGTGGGCGGGCTAACAGTGTAGCGGGCTAGCAGTGTGAACTGGGCGGGCTGGCGGGCCAGCGGGCTAAAATCTAAAACTTTATTGGTTCAACATAAAAACGTTATGATACATTACCTTGCAGTGTGAAGTGGGCGGGCTAACAGTCTTGCGGGTTAGCAGTGTCAACTTGGCGGCCTGGCGTGCCAGCGGGCTAATCTTTAATACTTAATTGAATCATCATTAAAACCTCTTGATACATTTCCTAGCAGTGTGAATTGGACGGGCTGACAGTGTAGCGGCTAGCAGTGTGAACTGGGCGGGCTGGCGGGCCAACGGGCTAAAATCTAAAACTTTATTTGATTGAACATAAAAAACGTTATGATACATTACCTGGCAGTGTGAAGTGGGCGGGCTAACAGTGCAGCGGGCTAGCAGTGTGAACTGGGCGGGCTGGCGGGCCAGCGGGCTAAAAATCTAAAACTTTATTGATTGAACATTTAAACCTCATGATACATTTCCTAGCAGTGTGAATTGGACGGGCTGACAGTGTAGCGGGCTAGCAGTGTGAACTTGACGGGCTAACAGTGTAGCGGGCTAGCAGTGTGAACTGCGCGGGCTGGCGGGCCAGCGGGCTAAAATCTAAAACTTTATTGATTCAACATTAAAACCTCATGATACATTTCCTAGCAGTGTGAATTGGGACGGGCTGACAGTGTAGCGGGCTAACAGTGTGAACTGGGCGGGCTGGCGGGCCAGCGGGCTAAAATCTAAAACTTTATTGATTCAACATGAAAACCTCATGATACATTACCTAGCAACGTGAAGTGGGCGGGCTAACAGTGTAAAGGGCTAGCAGTGTGAACTGGGCTGGCTGGCGGGCCAACGGGCTAAAATCTAAAACTTTATTGATTGAACATACAAACGTTATGATACATTACCTGGCAGTTTGAGGTGGGCGGGCTAACAGTGTAGCGGACTAGCAGTGTGAACTGGGCGGGCTGGCGGGCCAGCGGGCTAAACTTTAATACTTAATTGTATCAACATGAAAACCTCATGATATATATTTCTTAGAAGTGTGACAATATGAAAACCTCATGATACATTTCTAAGAAGTGTGAAGTGGGAGGGCTGGCGTGTTCATGATTCATTAACTGAAGTTTGCGTTTTTTCATCATGGCAAAGAAACAGGCACAGTTATAGACTTACAAAAGGATTAAAACAAAAACCTTCGTACTCGAGCCAACTTGTGGCGAACTGGTTAATATACCGGACTCTCAGTGCAGGGGCAGAGATTGTTCTGAGGTCACTCCTGTCAAATATTCCGTATTAAATTTAAACCATGGTCTCAACCAACCAGGGATGGTTATGGAACTGGCATCTTTTGTTTTAATAGCAAAATCTAGACATTTTTAAAACTCCTAATCCCGGCAGGCTATAACAAACTACAGACATTAACACTTAATTTAAGTGCTTTGACCGAGTATACTCAGCCTTTGCGAACATCGTAGATCCACATCAGTCGGTGCGCATTCGCGCCGTCTGCCAAGAATCTACACTGTTTACTGCCCAACCACTGAGTATGATTCTAGTGTCCAAGCACCGAACATTGTGGAACCTGATCAACCGGCTCTTGTTGGCGCCTATTGATATAACTCAAAAACGAGAACGGTGACCCCAAATTCTTTTTTGCTTAAAATGTTTCTGTTATCATATTTTAACAACATGCCAAGTTTAAAGAAATTCTATTGAACAGTTTTAATTTTGCCTATATGCCTATATGAAAACTCCCGAAAACGTCATTAAGGGTTAAAAATAAAATATCAACCATAAGAGTTTTTGTCGTCTTTTTATTAATAAAAAGTTTCTGCGCCGATGGCAACAGTTGCTTCTCTGTGATCAAAATTCTGATTTTCATTTTTTCAATACGGGCGTTGACAAGAAAATACAAGAAAATGCGAGTTTGTTATCGTATTATATGTTCAAATTGATAGAACTTATGCTGCGCTTCGCGTGGCTTGCAATAAGTTCCATAAAATTAAAAAAATAAACAATAACCTATACTTATAACAATCTCAAATATTATGCAAAAGTTATTTTTCAAAAAATATTAAGAAATGTCAAGGAACAGTATATATATATAAAGGTTAATAAACCTTTCGAAAATTTCGAAATTTTTCACGAGCTTATGCATTCTTACTGACAACATGCAACATAAAAATATTTCTGAATACATACACAAGCCAACAAAGTTTATGTATAACACATTAGTTCAAACGAATGAACAAACATGAAAATTAATACATGATAAAACGTTAGATAATTTTCAAAAATATAAAAATGTATTATCAGTTTAATGGATATCTGTAGAAAAATACATGTAATGCACCGATACACGGGACCCGAAAGACTGTTGGTAATGTTAGGGAGGAGCGGGGGTCGAACTCAAACCCCTTGATTATATATACAAATGTATGTATTTAACCACCAGACCACAGATCCGCTCATAAATAAATCGCCAGATTCCTAGATGTCCTTATGTTTATGTATACACCTATGTATGTACCTCTGGTGCATCTTCTGCTTCACTACATGAGGTTCTACATTTGACTGCCCTACTACTAAAATCTTATGTTGCAGTGTTTTTTTCTGTTTCAGTTAAGATCGTTTTTTCTGTATACCATGCATCACTTAAATATCAATACGGATTTAAAACCATTTAGTGTACTCTCAAGGATCGTGTATACTATATGAAACAATCATTGTTAGCCCGCCGAGTTCACACTGCTAACAAATGCATCATAACGCTTTAGTGTTAAAATAATTAAGTATGGAATTTAGACCACTAGACTGCTAGCACATTACACTGTTAGCTCACCGAGCTTATACAGCTAGGAAATGTATAGTAAGGTTTTTATGTTGATTCAATTAAGTTTTAAAGTTTAGCCCGCTGGCCCGCCAGCCCGCCCAGTTCACACTGCTAGCCCGCCACACTGTTAGCCCGTCCAATTCACACTGCTAGGAAATGTATAGTAAGGTTTTTATGTTGATTCAATTAAGTTTTAATGTTTAGCCCGCTGGCCCGCCAGCCCGCCCAGTTCACACTGCTAGCCCGCTACACTGTTAGCCCGCCCACTTCACACTGCCAGGTAATGTATCATAACGTTTTTATGTTCAATCAATAAAGTTTTAGATTTTAGCCCGCTGGCCCGCCAGCCCGCCCAGTTCACACTGCTAGCCCGCTACACTGTCAGCCCGTCCAATTCACACTGCTAGGAAATGTATCATGAGGTTTTAATGTTGAATCAATAAAGTTTTAGATTTTAGCCCGCTGGCCCGCCAAGTTCACACTGCTAGCCCGCTACACTGTTAGCCCGCTCACTTCACACTGCCAGGTAATGTATCATAACGTTTTTATGATCAATCAATAAAGTTTTAGATTTTAGCCCGTTGGCCCGCCAGCCCGCCCAGTTCACACTGCTAGCCCGCTACACTGTCAGCCCGTCCAATTCACACTGCTAGGAAATGTATCATGAGGTTTTAATGTTCAATCAATAAAGTTTTAGATTTTAGCCCGCTGGCCCGCCAGCCCGCCCAGTTCACACTGCTAGCCCGCTACACTGTTAGCCCGCTCACTTCACACTGCCAGGTAATGTATCATAACGTTTTTATGATCAATCAATAAAGTTTTAGATTTTAGCCCGCTGGCCCGCCAGCCCGTCCAGTTCACACTGCTAGCCAGCTACACTGTCAGCCCGTCCAATTCACACTGCTAGGAAATGTATCATGAGGTTTTAATGTTCAATCAATAATGTTTTAGATTTTAGCCCGCTGGCCCGCCAGCCCGCCAAGTTCACACTGCTAGCCCGCTACACTGCTAGCCCGCCCACTTCACACTGCCAGGTAATGTATCATAACATTTTTATGTTCAATCAATAAAGTTTTAGATTTTAGCCCGCTGGCCCGCCAGCCCTCCCAGTTCACACTGCTAGCCCGCTACACTGTTAGCCCGCCCACTTTACACTGCCAGGTAATGTATCATAACATTTTTATGTTCAATCAATAAAGTTTTAGATTTGAGCCCGTTGGCCCGCCAGCCCGCCCAGTTCACACTGCTAGCCCGCTACACTGTCAGCCCGTCCAATTCACACTGCTAGGAAATGTATCATGAGGTTTTAATGTTCAATCAATAATGTTTTAGATTTTAGCCCGCTGGCCCGCCAGCCCGCCAAGTTCACACTGCTAGCCCGCTACACTGCTAGCCCGCCCACTTCACACTGCCAGGTAATGTATCATAACGTTTTCATGTTGAATCAATAAAGTTTTAGATTTTAGCCCGCTGGCCCGCCAGCCCGCCCAGTTCACACTGCTAGCCCGCTACACTGTTAGCCCGCCCACTTCACACTGCCAGGTATTGTATCATAACATTTTTATGTTCAATAAATAAAGTTATAGATTTTAGCCCGCTGGCCCGCCAGCCCGCCCAGTTCACACTGTTAGCCCGCTAGACTGCTAGCCCGCTCAGTTCATACTGTTAGCCCGCTTGACTGCTAGCCCGTTAGCCCGCGTACTTCACGGACATTAAAATTATATAGTTTATCCAAATTTTTGTCATGACATGATCAAGTATTTTATCTCGCTCTAAGTGTGTGCTGTGTGAAATGGTAAAGAAAGTTAGTGTTTTACAATTAACATACCCTTTTTATCAATTACTCTATATTCTATATTGCTGTGATCATTTCATGACGGTTCTTTTCATCTGCTTTTTGTTCATACAGAAGTGATGTTCGATTCTGTTAGAAAACACACATGAATCCATTCCTGGAGCCAACCAGTACTAAGCAATGATTGAAACGTTTCTTGCTCATTGCCCCCTTAAGGGGTTTAAACGCACATGTCAAGTTATCCATAGGTAACAAGTCCAACACGCAAACCGCTTGGCCATGCCGCGTCTAATTTTCTAAGGTGATTGCTTAAGTTTCAAACATAAAAAAAACCACATTCATTGAACTAAAAGTTACATAAGAAGCAAATGCATTCGATTTATACATCAGTATTAAGGTAATTACTTAAAATTAGTGATGCTTAGGTTTTAATCTGCTGTCTGTAATTACATTGTATCATAATTTAGAGCGATATTATTTGAAATGAATAATGGCGATTTTTCTTTTGACAGATGCTTCTTTATATGATTCTGTTAAA
The DNA here is from genome assembly GCF_026571515.1 of Ruditapes philippinarum. Taxonomy (NCBI): domain Eukaryota; kingdom Metazoa; phylum Mollusca; class Bivalvia; order Venerida; family Veneridae; genus Ruditapes; species Ruditapes philippinarum. The sequence goes on from NW_026861299.1 coordinate 463,945, forward strand.
TATGAAGATAATCTAGATGACATAAAATACATTTGAAAATGTTCGGCGTAAAATAAGCTTTAGACCCTTTTACGATACTTTCCTTTGCGATGTATGATCGAGATAATGCATCAATCTCGCCATTTGCGTAGATCATAAAAAACAGAATAATTAGTAAACGCTCATATAGTAATCAAAAGTTTGTTCTCTATTCAGAGCTTTTTTTCTAAATAAGATAGTTTTTCATAACAAATCAAAACAGTAGATGAAGATCTAACTTCAGTGCCAGGACAGACGGTACTGACATAGATGCATGAAATATCACAGTCCACGATTATGAAATAAAATAGTATACAAAGAATGTTATAAAAGATATTTTACAGCTGAACACATAAGAAGATATGCAACAAAGATATAGTTACATATTGAGAAAATGACGTTTGACCGACAATTTGAAATTATGAAGCTAAAGTTTCTTTCCTAATAGATGAGGGAGTCTTTTCCTAATAGGGAAGAGGGAGCTTTGACTTTGGATAAAATATAGCACCCAAGGTACCAATGTACTAAATATTTGGATTAAGTCTAAGGAAAGAAAGTTTACACGCATAAAATCATGTATTATTTTGAAAGACATTACGTATAGTAATTTTGTCTACTCCTTTTTGAACTAGTAACCAATAAAAAAACTGAAAATATTAATTAAGATGAAACCCGAATCTAAAAAAATTATTGTGTGTGTCCTGCAGGGCGATGAAACGAAAAGAACAATATAAATAATAAAAATGGCATTGAATAAAGAACATAACCAACAGTTATAGTGACATAATCACGTTTCCTGTAAAGAAAAATTAACAATGCAAAATGTACGGAATTTATATGTATAAGCGTAATTTTCAAAAGATAGATAAATTGTATAGTATGTACCACGTTGGTACTTCACGCATTCATTTCAAAGACATAGGACACATTTATATGTACATTTGAAAGTTATCAGACTTAGATTCTCTGCATAAATTTGTCTCATTCATTAACTGAGTATACCCGCTTTGAAATGGACAAGTGTAATCATGTTGCAATGGTTCTCTTTCACCTCTAAAAAGCTGTTTTTGACCATAAGATTCTTTTATTAAAATAAAAGATTAAAGGTAATCTAACTATGTGGTTAGATGGTTTTCTCCTCACTTGTCTCATAGGAATCAGCTGGTTGGTATACTTTTCCTCTTGTGCTTATACTTGTACGTGGGGGTCAATTTTAGGTCCTTTTCTATTCTCCTCTTGATATGTTAATGATATGTCTGCTACAGTGAGAAATAAACTAAATCTACATGCAGACCTGCTATACTTATGTCAGGCATAACAAATCTAAGATAGAATCAATTTTATGCACTGAAATAAAAATTGTACATGAGTGGCTCGTTTGCAAAATAAATAATTTTTACATTAAAAAAAATCTGTATCCATTCTCTTTGGATCTAAATAAAAGATTAAATTTAAGTCTGCATATAATTGTCAATATATTCAAAGGTTGTGGTACGCGGTCTGAGATCAGTCATTGATCATATTCTTAATTTTGATTCAATGATGTCATATCATTGAAAAGGCCAATTCTAGTGTCAAATTTCTTTCCAGAAAAAAGTTATTGTTCATGTCTATTTTGATTATGCTTTAACTGTGTGGTTTCATTGTGCATCACAATCTGTAAAAAATAAATTACAGCTCAAATAAAAACAATTTTCTACGATTTACAATGGATCTTGATGAATGTACTCATTTTAGTTAACCAACTGGTTCTGCCCTTGATTTATGTAAAAAAAAGTCCAATTCAGGGGCAGATAACTCAATAACGAGGACGGTGACCCCCATTTATTTCGCTTGAACTGTTTCTATTATCATATTCTAACAACATGTCAAGATTTAAGATTTAAGAAATTATATTGAACACTTTTGATTTTTGCCTGTTAGTCTTCATGAAAACTCCCGAAAACGTCTTTAAATCCTTTGGAAAGTTCAAGGTCACTATAACGGAACACTTTCTAGCTCAACTACAGTATTTGTACTTGACCTCTTATTTTCTGTTTTTCTTTTAATTATTGAATTGAAATTCATGTATTTCAATTTAATATTCATTAAAATCATCCTATGCTCAATTTTGATATGTCTTTCAATTTTATTTTGTATTTTTTCAATTTCTTCAAAACAAAATCCCTAAATAAACGCACAATACGGCAAAATTAATTGAAAATGTTGCAGACTCGGTTTGATTGATCATGTTCATTGACGGTACTGGAAAGTGCAATCAACTGTCCATGCACCATAGCACCGGCTTAAGTAGTATTCAATGTAAAAACATAAAAATGGTGAAATATTGAATTTCAAAACATCTAAACGAGAAAACAAATGGCGCATATAAATAAAATGGATAGAATCTACATATTTATCTTTAACTATATCTTTAGGACCAAAATGGGAATTTTTACTCTTTTTGTGCTATTTAATTACATACCTTTTACGGCTGTAAACCTTTCTGCAGCATCAAATAGAAATTTCATTTTAAAATTTTCAAATATGCGAAATCATCATTTTCAGAGTCTTAGCAAATCATATTATACCATTTGGAATAATGATGACTGTCCTAAAAAACGCATGTTAATAAGATAGATCAAAATAGATACTCTTACATGAAGCATGTGTGTCTTACAAAACATAATTTATTTTTTGTGGGTATTGGAACAGACGGGTACATCTTCATAAAATGGTATAATATTACTAGACCTGAACATTTAAATAACATAAATAACAAATTACTGGCAGTTGACTCGCGTAGCGAAGTCGACAATTTTAAATTTCCATGCATATTTCAGGTAATTAACATAAAAAATAAAACGTGATATTATATAAACGTGCCCTTGACTTCGTAGAATATTTTACGGTTAATAAAAATTCTTCATTTAAATCTAATCATGTAACATGAGTGCAACATTTATGTAATTTGAGCTGCATGCTCATGTGGTTACAGTTGTTTGACAAGATCAGTAAGTCTAATTTCTTTAGAGATTCATCAATTTTATAAGTCGTTAAATGAGACCCTGTTTTTTCCACTTAGTAAAACTTAGTTTGTTGGTAATGTTATTTGTATTTATACAATATTTGCAAAATCATTCATGTAACTTTATTACTGTTCTAGTTGTGCATTTGGTTATATCATCATAAAAAAATTATTATGAAATAGATTTTTTTCCATAGATTCAAGGTGATAGCTTTAAAAAATGAAGTCCGACGCAATAAGAAAAGAAAACTGTTGAATAAACGGTTAAATGGAAGTTGCTTTTATCTATCTATTTTTGTTTTACGTTCATGAAAATTAAGTAATCATCTGATTTTAATGTTTGTTTGGTGATGGATCCCGCACATCCACCTATCTCACTCAGTATGAAAGTTATTTCGGTTATGGTCGGAAAAACACGACCAATATTTCGGAGATATGCTGATATAGCAATAAATCAGCTTGATTGACCTTATTATTACAACGATGAAATATGTATGTTACTTACCTATTAATCGATAAACTCAATATAAACATGTCTTAAAGCACAATTGACCTATAAGTTATTAAGTCTGTCAATAGTTTAATATGGAATAGGGTGATAATTTGTACCATTACAGATCACATTTGTCAAACTCGATCATAAATGTCAAATGAATTTAAGACGATGAGTACTTTTTTTGCTTTCTATACATGTATTATGAATTATTACCGTATAAAAACGATGGTATTTGATGTTTTAGTATGCTAGGGTCATCTTCTTTGGAACAAGCGCTTTAATTGGATTGTCTGTCACTTAATGTATCTTATCTGTTATTTGGGCCGTGCCATGACAAAACCAACATTATGCGATTGCGACCAGCATGGATCCAGACCAGCCTGCGCATCCGCGCAGTCTGATCAAGATCCATGCTGTTCGCTTACAAACCCTATAACAAGTAGAGGACCTGATCTGGATCCATGCTGGTCGCAAACCCATTATGTTGGTTTTGTCATGACGCGGCATTTGTTGTTTATCATTTTGAAGCAATGTATTACACACGATTTATTTCCTTACTTCCGAAGCGAACCAAACTCATTCAAAACATTGGGTTTTGCTGTCGTAACTACCCAGTCACATGAGTCTTATAATTTAAATAATCATAAAAGTAGATAAGATTTTGTTTTAAACTTAAAATATTATTTTCTATATATAAATGTTTCATTTATTTGATAATTTACAAACATATCTTATTAATTAATATTCTGTAAGATGATTTTGACGCACTTAACAAAATACTCTCCATAATTTTGATTTGTAAATTATATATATAAATTTTAAAATTATACGGTCTACTTTATACATGTTTAAGCTAAAATATACAAACATTTTAATCAAATACAAGAGTGAATAACACAATGTCAGCTGTGTCCTCTATACATGTTAATGGTATAATATTTTTCTTGCAATAGTTTCCGCTCATTCATAATACAGTAATAACAGAAGTAAACTGAATAGATTTATCGCAGATTTGTTACTTATGTACTCATTAAGTCGATATATATCTGAAACTATCAGGGTATGTGACGAATTAACTGTATAAAATAACTGTAAACATTATACAGTATATTATAAAACATTTTAAAATATGAGTGTACTCTATTTAATTAGAAATTTGATAAGGCATACAAAAACTACCTGAAATCGAACAAGCTAATAAAATATCATAATATACAACTCAAAATTTGAAACCGACTCGAACACCTGTTGCATTCTGGACTTCATTTTGGAGAGTTGTGGCGTCTGCATTCTTGGTAGTCCTCTGATATTCTTCAGAGAGCGATTTCAGCTCGCCCTGTTAGGCCAAGCACCATCCAGGAGCTTAGACAGACCCTTTTAGAAGAGTGGGTTTGAATCCCACAAAACGCCATTTGCGGTCATATCAGTAGCATTAGGAGACGCTGTCAGGTCGTAATCAACGCAAATGGGAACCACACTCGATATTGACAACATCTTTACACTTCTGGTTCACTTCAAATTCATTCCATTTGTATCACCCATGCACAAAAATCTAAAAAGCCAGCCTTTTACAGATTACACCGTTGTCACGCTTCAGTGATTAATCAGAACTTACGAAACCCACATTAACACACTTTAATATCAAAATACCTAAAAAATATATATACAATCGAATAAGTGATCCCTATCAAATTTGGAGTAGCATGAAAATGCCGAAAGCCAGCTTAAAGTTATAGCTTTAAGCCCATCAATATTCTAGGGTAACTCGTAAACCAGGAAGGAGTTATGTTAATTTCAAATTACATGTTCATATATTATATTATGTTACCCTTAAAATTTCATATATGCATGTAATAATGTTGGAAAAAATGTTAGAACGGAACGAACGCTTTCTTATTATCACTAAAACACAACTCAAAAGAAGGGATATGTACAGGTAGAACAGTTTGTTCCTTTAAAAGTATTCAAAATTTATAATAATAATTGAGCCGCGTCAAGACAAAACCAACATAATATGTTTGCGACCAGCATGGATCCAGACCAGCCTGCACATCCGCGCAGTCTGATCAGGATCAATGCTGTTCGCTATCAGTTTCTCTACTTGTTATAGAGTTTGTAAGCGAACAGCATGGCTCTTGATCAGACTGCGCGGATGCGCAGGCTGGTCTGGATCCAAGCTGGTCGCAAACTCATTATGTTGGTTTTGTCGTGACGCGGCTCAATTTTATTATCTTTAAACATGCAATTCAAATGATAAAAACGTTCCGCCAGGTTAAAACAATTGGGGCATAAGGAAAAGCATCAGTTAAAGCAGACGGGAGATCTACTAAAACATGGTAAAGACCAAACCATTGAGATGGTCAGAACAATTTTTTGTAATAGACTTATAGTTATAATATAGTTACAAGATTGTTTTATGAAAATATATCATGGCCTCTGGATATTGAGAGTATTTCTCTACAGAAAATGATCGAGACCGTACGAGATCGTACTGAATGTTTTCAGGATTTGTTTGATGATAAATAAGAAATAAAAAGAAACCGTGATATTTAAATTCAAAACTAACAAATGCAGACCCTTTTAGATGATGCAATTTTATGTCATGGTTATGTATTTTTTTTCGAACTACGTGCATAATCTAAAGCGTTTTTTAAGGATTGTGTATTTAAGTATAGGTACGAATTTACAAAATTAAACAGAATTTAGTAATAGTTCTGATCCGACAGCAATGCGAGGGAAAACAAACAAAAAACAATGTTATTCTTATGGGAAAAAGGTTTTGTTTTTATGTAAAAAGAGTAAATCATACATATATTATCCCTCATATTATCCCGCTCATATAATCAAGTGTAAAATAAATAACCATAAACTGAAAACATTTATGCTGTAAATGTTTTCCTTCATTTTTTACCTTAAATTCACGAGTTATTAATATTTTTCACGAGTTATTAATATTTTATACTTTATCTTAGAGGGGGCAACACGCTTGACGCAATATTTCGATCATAGTTATTTTTGTTGCAATATTTAGTACTAAAGTAACTTGTAATTATTCTAATTACGTGACAATAAAATTAGAAATACCGAGAATCATAATGATTATCCTCACAATGATGATGAAAGACTTGGACGATTAATTCGCCATAACCATAATATGAATATGTATCACGATTGACTTCACATTTAATAAATGTTAGTAAAATATGCAATATTCAATAATGCTATTTTTTGTTAAGCGCGCCACTTGCACATTATGAGGTACATACAATTTAAACAACAATAAAAATATATTTATGGCGTATCGGGATTGGTGGCTTTTCATTAAAATAATGGCTAAAATAAACTTATGTAGTTCTTGATAAAAGAGCATTGGAATATTTAGACACGCTTGTACAATTAAGATATATCATTAAGTAAATTAATTATCCAAAGGAATATGAAAAATTCTAGCATATTCTCATAAAAAGTTTATTTCAGTTAAAATATTTTCCACTTGCATGCTGACAATGCAAAATTGAGATACAGTCAGTACATATTTATTATACATATGATTTAAGTAATACATCTAATATTGAAAACCTTTAATGTTAAATTCAATCAAAGGATCGTCATTTCTTTCAGGACAAAGAATTCGTCATTTAAATGAAATTTAACTACAGTTGGTAATAAATCACCGTTTGTGCTTCACTTTTAATATGCTATTCATTTCACACCTGAAAAAAAATCAACCAATGTACTTTCAGCGTTTTCACCACGTGATGTGTCAACAGAAATGATTATTGGATCCATTATTATCAATTCAGCCTCCTCTTCATTTCCAGAGCAAAAAATCCATATAAAATCCATATCAAATCCCTTTATGGCCCCTTTCTCATTTCCAGAGTCCAAAAGGTTCATATCAAATCCATATCACACCCCATCTAGCTCGTTTTTATTTCCCGATTCCAAAAGGTTCATATCAAATCCATATTGCACCCATTTGTTCTCGTTGCCATTAAGAGTCCAAAGTCTATATAAAATCCTTAGTGTAAGTGAAGTGACAAAGTTCTGTCAAAATGTCAAAAATGCTGGTATGAAATGAAGAGGTCAATAAACATGGTTTAGAACAATACTGGTTATATTGGACTCGTACACAAATGCAAAACCTATTTCAGACACGGTTCGCTCCTCGTCCAATATTTATTAACAGCTGTGTACTCGTCCAATAGAATTCAGTGTTGTACTCAACAATGACCACATATTATTGCACAATATATAAAATATAATATTTGGGTCTAAAAAATCCATATCAAATGCATATCGTACCTATACAGCCTTGTTTCCGTTTTCTAAATAATCTATATCAAAGCATATCATACTCCATCTAGCCTCGTTTTTCGAGAGTCCAAAAATCCATATTAAATTTTTATTGTATCTAAAGTAAAAATATCTGTACAAATACCAAAATAAAAAAAATGATGGTGCAAAGTAAAGAGGTCATCATACACTGTTGAGAACAGTACTGATTATATTGGACTTGTAGTTCCATCAGTCTCTGCTAGAGCTTCGGTCAATATAGATTTGACAGCTGTGTGCTCGTCCAATAAAATTCGGTATTGCACTAAACAATGCACGCGTAAAATTGCTGCGAATGAATGGTAAGCTGTGCACTGCATACATTTACGAACGTCTTTTAAGATACGTGCAGTTGATGAAATTAAAGGGAAGCCAAAAACCGTATAGCACTATCCTAATCATTTGTTTAAAAAAATACAAAACTTTAAAATATTCAAATTTCTTCAAAACGGACTTGTTTCCTAATTTCTAAAAGTAAACAAACTGATAGGTTGAAAAATTCAGATTTTAGCCTGGTTCCACGATATTTACTCTTGGTAAACTACTCTCATTGCATGAAATCAGACAGTTGCACAGTCCCTTATTTGTATACGGAGATAAGAAAACAGTGTCTTTCCATTAGAAGAAAAAGAAAATGATTTAATGCAATAAAGCAATAACTTGAAAATAGGTCATGAAAAGTAAAGTTTTGCAGCCGAATTAAAAAAGATCAGAAATAATCATTAATATTTAAGAGGCTTTACACTTTGTTATAAAAATCTTGCTATATGCTAACAGATAAGTTGTTGTTGTTGTTGTTGTTGTTGTTGTAAGAGTTTTAGCCCGTTCATTTTACGATAAAAGACTGTATTCAGTTGAAACAACCGTGTCTGCAACAAAACGATACACACGTTTAGTATTTTCGACATTCGATGAATATCATATATAGGTCACAGTTGCGACCAACGGGACACTATGGTGAAAACTGAAGTTTTGTAATATATACATTGTAGTTACAATAATTAAACATTTGTATATGCTAACAATAAGTAATTTGAAAATTTACTTAAAACGATCCTATTGGTAAATTAAACATAAGGATAAATAAACGTTCAAATATATTATTTCATAATGAAAGTTTCTCCAGCCAGCTTAGACATAAGTTAGTATTTTTGATAGTACATGTATATATGCTTTTCACGTAGAAATTATTTTCTGCTCTGAATGGCCATATTTGCAGGGTAATTCGACATACATGTATGTCATATGCTTAAGATTAGATAAAATATCTTAAAATTATGAAAACCTATACAAAATCGTTCACATATTAGTGTTATGATAATGTTTTCTTTCATAAGTATAAATGAATTTGACAATTCATCAAAATCAGATGTTTATACTGATGTTTATATTCTGTCAATTAAAATATATAGAATATTGACCTGCAAAATGGCTGCCGCTTTTGGCAAGGGAGACAAATATAGTAAAAGTCGGGAACTTTCTGTTTAGGTAGATAAATACATATCCACCATCATAATGTACTTCGTTAAAAAAAATACACATTGAACAGAGTTTTGATGATAACAAATATAATTTCTTACAATGTTTGTATGTTTAAATAAGGTTATATATAATGATATTGAATTTAATAATTTACTTTACTTTTACTTTAGCACGAAAGAATTCGAGGTAATTTATAAAATAAACGATGAATGCCTACAATTTTCCTTAATGTGGTTATACAATTTCGCTGTTAAATCTCTAATCAAGGAATGGTTAAATAATAAATGCATAATAAAATAAAACCTTAAGATTTCAAAGAAATAGGTTTAAATAACTTAAAGATTGAATTCGAATTAAAAACTGATGAATGCAGACTGATTGCGAATGAGATTACCCTTTATTATTTCGAATTACATGAAAATGTTTATTAATCATGAATTTAAATGTGTGTTAGTGTTAAGATGCATTTACAAAATTTAAGTTATTCAAGAGCGATGTAACTGAATTGTAACCAATATAATATTGGACAAATAATAATTTCAAACACTTATAAATTTTTGGACAAATAATAATTTCAAACACGTTTAATATTCAGCCACATTTTTTTTTGCTTGTTAAAGCCAAAAAGGCGAGACAATATATCAAACAGCCTGATCGGTTAGCAAGACGATTATTTAAACAATGAACAAATTACCAATGTTAATGGAAGTAATACATGTATATAGTCTTTCTATGAAGTATATAGTAAATGATACAGATCATATCTCACAGATACGAGTACAAACTATTATCTGATAGATAATGACTATCGATAACCGTCATAGATGCATTCTTGCTATACATGTGTTCCCTAGTTTCTACCTCAAATATTTATAAAAACAAAGGAAGTCGCCGAACATTTGAAAACACGTAATTTTCGCTGCTAATCCTTTTGAGGAAAAATGATTCGTCATTAATTTTATAAGCTGGGTTTTTAAGAAGTTACACGGTTATTGGAAATTTAAAAAAGGGATTTTAAACGTTTTTGTTTTACAAGGAAAAGGGTACATACGGAAAAAATCTTTTAAAATCACAGCTTATGACTCAGTGTTACACGTCCATTACACGTATGCCCTAAAATGCTTTTACTCATATTTTTATTTCTTAAAAAAAATATTCTTTTGTTTTTGTGTGTCTTGGTATAGTATCCTAAAAGTAATTTTAAATTAATGGACAATTTCATGAACAATAGTGAATAGTATTTTGTATGTTAATTTAACATATTGCTAACTTTATGACAATTAATTACACATTCAGTGCTACTATTTTGGGTGATAAGCATCTAACATGTTCAACAACCTTCATTTAAAAGTAATAAAGATTATGTTACTCTTTTCTTAAGAAACACAGATTTGTTCAAATGTAAAAAGCGCGGAATGGACGACGTAATCGCAGTAATGAGCGTTATGTTGCAATTTGACTCTAAGTTTATCAAGTTTAAAATCTTAAATTTCATCGTGGTCTACTTTTATACTTATAAAGGACTAGTAGTTTATTTCTTTTTCTCTGGACAGGGAAGTTAAATAAACATGAATTCTCATCACTGTTGAAATTTTACGAAATCTATTTTTAAAAACAAGTTGAACATGTACTTTCATATTTAAGGTTAAATAGTAAAAAGGGTAAATGCAAAGGGTATCTATAAATAGACTGCGGTCATTTTGTTCAACAAAAGTCATTCGGACGTGAATTCACTACTTAACTATTTGAACGTAACGTTGTGTCATAAGTTACGTACGGATGTCCGGATTCGATAACTTATTTTGCTAAACTATTTGAAGGAGCGTGTCAGAAAGCAATAAACCGCCGTTTAAAATGTAAATATGAGAAAGGCGTAACGGTGTAAACGTAAATGACGTAAACATGAAAAAGACTTACGTTACGCTAGAACGCGTTTTGTTAACTTTTACAGCAACGTTTGTAAAATAAATAAATATAATCGATAATAAATTATTAACGCCTGTCAAATTTTATAAAATTTATATTTTATGTCAAATTTTGATTAATTATTATACAAAAATAGTGTAACGATTATTATTTATCTAATTTTAAAAGGAACACCAGCTGCAAACAATTGTTGATATAACAATTTTTGGAAGAAACGCCCTCACACTACGACATTATGTCTCTATTCAGTGCTCGAAAATCAAACATAGTTTATCAAATGTCATTTTTTAAATGTTTAAATCATGTTATAAATGATAATGATAGAAAAGTCAAAGCATCTTTCTTTTTTGTTAACATTTCACCAATGAATTCTAACAGTGAGGTATAATACATATTATCTGCTGGTTACCAGTTAGATAATTAATAATAAAGACTTTTTGACAAGTTATATGACCCTATATAAAAGGTTATTTCGAAATATAACCCAAACCGCTAGGTTTATATACGGCTTTATAACCTGTCAGAAATATTTATAACGAATTTATAATACAGCAAGCTTCTTTTTTTGTGATTTCTTCATCAATGACAGCAGCCGTGTATATTATTAGTTATAAAGAACGTTGACAGGTTATATGGCCCTATATAAACGGCTATTTGTAAATATAACCCGAGCCGTTAGGCGAGGGTTATATTGCAAACAGCCGTTTATATACGGCCATATAACCTGTCAACAATCTTTATAACGAATTTATAATACAGCAAGCATCATTTTTATAGAAAAAAAGTAAGATTTTTTCATGAATCGACAGCAGCCGTGTATATAAAACTATATAAACGTCACGATTATCCAATGAAAAGCGACGTTACAAACGTGCAGTATTATAAAGTTTTATATACACGTCTTCTGTCGATTCATGAAGAAATCTTACTTTTTCTCTAAAAATGATGTTTGCTGTATTATAAATTTGTTATAAAGATCGTTTACAGGTTATATGGCCGTATATAAACGGCTGTTTGCAATATAACCCTCGTCTAACGGCCCGGGTAATATTTACAAATAGCCGTTTATATAGGGCCATATAACCTGTAAACGATCTTTATAACTAATAATATTAACGTAACTATTAGCCAATGAAAAGCGACGTTGCAAACGTGCAGTATCATACTTGACAGGGTATTGCCTTTGTCATGGTAAAGCATACAAAGATGCTGTCAGAGCCCGTTCTCGCACAACCTTTGTCATGAGGAGAGACAAAAATAACTGGCATAACACTTTCCTGCGAAATATACAAATTGAAATGCAAAAGTATTCATCAATGTGGAATATATGTTAAATTATAAACAAAGTCACTATACTCGTGACAAAATTTAGCACTTCTCAATAAAACCCGTATTAGCGGGCACCCATTAAAATTCTATTCCGGTCTTTATCTCTTGTACTATGTAATAACTGTATAAAATATACCATAAATCATACAGAAATTTACATTTGGCCTAGGTATAATAATATAATTACATGTATATATATATTAATATAAGTTTCTAGATATTACAATACTGCTTATGTACAACTGTATGTACTCCAGCAGAAGGAATATCTCAACAATATATTTACCATTTCATAATTATCATAAAAAATAATATCACATGGTCACCAATCTATTACAGAAGTGACGATTTATTTATAGAGATGTAAGATCTGACACAATATGTAGATACATTATAATAAATGTATAGAAAGAATGTTTTCCTCCTCCAATTGATATACTACTAGTATCAGAGTAATAATTCCAAGTATGCATTATGTCTAATTAATTTGCATTAAAGTAATTATGTTGTTATGCATTCTCATACGCCAGCAGTACAACATGAATGTTTATCATACTTTAAATACATTTATCTGTTCAAATACAGTCATTTTCAAGGATGAAATACATATATCCGGATCGATTGTCCTAAGTGTTGTTCAAGTCGTTACAATTTGACTGTGTGCTGGATTTATACGTATTCACTGTTCATCAACATATCAGTTCTTAGAGGAAAGAAAAACTATTGTTTCCGTCATGTTGGTGTTTACAGAAAGATCAGAAGTAAATAATAGAAAACAATAATATAAGTAACACTCATATAGTTGGGGTTGGGGAGATGGGAATACAATTTCAATAACAAAACTCATCAGAATCAAAAACATGTTTTTACCACTATCAAGTCTGCCTCTGGACCTAACCAGTATTGGTGTTTTAGAGGAAATAGCAGGACCCGAACCCGCAATCACTTGGATATATTTTTTTTAGTCACAGCTCCCCGTATTTGTGCCAGGCGTAAGAAAATAGTGCACTGCGCACAATGCGAAAAATTATTCCCAGGACATTTGAGTTTTTTAAACGCTAGCATCGAACACATAGCGTACCTATCCAACCAGTATAGAACCATGTTTTCTTACACATAAAGTCAGTCAAGAACAACCCAATATTTTTGTTGAGCTACATTTTTATGAAATAACTAAAATCAATCGAGTAATATAGAGGTCTAATTCTAAAACAATTCTTTTACACGAATGCAGAAAGTGGTACATGTATGTTTATAATTCAAGGCAAACATAAGTTTTGTAACAGACCAAGCGTTTTGACATGATTATGTTACAGAATGACCTTTTAAATACGTGCACATGTGTCGTGACAGACCTTGTTGTCAAATATGATTCTATATGACGTTCGCACACTGTTTTTGCTGTATACATGTCTCATTATCTATCATATCTGTTAAAGGAACACAATACGAAAAGTTCCATTATATTTTCAATGGCTTAAAATATATATTCAACATAACATAGGCAATGGACCAATCAATTGTCAGTCCTCAAAACTATGTTTAGTTCGTATATATTTTGTGCATATTTGACATTGAATAAACACTATTATTACTTTTACCTAGTCAAATATAAAATGATGTGCTGTCATGTTGATGAAGAAGTCACAATTACCTTGTTATTGTCTCTAGATTATGACATCAACATTTAACCAATGATAAACATTTCCTATACAGTATAAAATGAAACACTGACTTTTTCATTGTATGAGTGGTCATCAGTTACAATGTCTGTAATATCCTGAGGTTTACTTAAATAAAATACATAATCTTAACCAAGGCGTCATTATTTCCTTATCCGGTGGTTTTACAATCGGATTATAACGTCATATAGCGACCTTCTAGCATTTACAACGGTTGTAGGAGATTTAAGGTATCCCAATGAATCATAATTATACATGTCATTCTGAAGATGTGTCAGCATTCCACTGACTGGATAGTTTCATAACATGAACAACATGTACTTAAAACCTCAGAAAATAAGTTTTAATTTAAGATGACATTACATGTATAATTGCGCTTCAAAGACTGCATGTACATATCAATTTCTTCTTATTTCATTAAACATATATTTTTTACTATTTCACTTTTAATCCAGCATTACTATATCACTGTTTAGCGACTAAATTTGAATACTTTGGGAAAAAGCGATGTTTAACATTGTTAAATAAACATTTAATTTACACTTTCTTTGAACAACTTCTTGGCACATTAAAAAATTTCTAATTTGCTTTTAACTAATTATATTTATTTGTGTTTTTTATTGAAATTTTTCATACAGTAAATAAAATAAATCAGGAACGAAGAAATAAATATAAAATTTATATTTCTTTTCAGAGCAAAAAGAATGTAGATTATGTTAAACAATTAAAGTTGGTTGGTGGGGTATTGTTTATTATTTTCTCCAAAGAAATACATCTCAATTGTCAACTGAATAAAATAATGCCCGTAGGGCATCAAATGAATATTGTGTTTGTTGTTTAAATGAATTATTTGCACTACTAATTGTGCATTTAACATGTTTTATACGAGCATTTTTAATCAATTTACGGATGTTTTTTACAAAATGTATTTTAATGACTGAAGAATTAAAAAGAGATGTAGCTAAATATAGATAAACGTCGTCGATAAATCATGTGACGTGAATGAACCAATCAGAATAGACGATAGAGAAATGTCAAATGGGCCTGGCGGTTTGATGGATGAACGAAGCGTTAACAATGTAGGCAGACGACATCTTTACGACTGTATTTCTTAACTTATTTCGCATAATCATAATAACTTAAGACAAAACAAGAAGTGAATAATTTTCGGACATTTATTTTGGCACGTTTAAGCTTAAAGTTAAACTTACAAAACAAACGATTAAATAAAACAAAAATAAAAACACATCAGAATTAAGGATATAGTTTTATCATTAAAGATATATTATTTTGTAATTAAATTAAAGTAACATCATTTTAATTAGCGGAGAAGAGACGAAAATCATTTTGTTCAAAGAAACAGAACAAATGACATGTCAAATGGTCATTGTTAACAACAGAGAGTGATAAAAATGGATTTATTTGGATATTTGTGAATACAGTTCTTTATATTTAGCTATTTAGTGTCATTTTGACCCTGCGAAAGGAGTGAGGCCTCCTGATTATCGATGGCTGCAGGTTCAAACCAGCCGGATGACTTGAGCACTCTAGAAGTTCTCGATGAGAACACTATCGTACATGCCCTCCGGGGCCGTTTCATGCAGGAAAAATTCTATGTAAGTATTTCTTCTCGTTTAATTAACAACGTGATATCATTATTTGTCCTTATTCATTTTTTACATGTATTCTTTTATATTTAAAAAGTAACGTTATATGATGGAAAAAACTCTTTTCATTTTTCCATGTATTCGTTTATATTTAAAAAGTAACATAATATGATGGCAAACACTCTATATCGCATACGCATCATTGAATTTAATACTTAAATATCTTAAGCAATTAAACATATAGATAAAAGTGATTAAAATGTTTTAATTTAGACCTCGTTATTACGCGTCTTATACGGTACTTTCAACAAAAGACAATAACAAGCATACGATTTATCTTATCAAAAGCATAAAATACCATAAAAGCCCACTTAAGTGGATCAACCCATTCAATCTAATACACATTAAAACATCTTTACATTATATATAGGGTAAATAAATATGCAAGTATTTTATAATCATTTGCGGAAATAGATGCCGGGATTATTATATTCAATATTTGTATTAAAATGTATCATCAACAAACATTCATCTTAAATGCTCAACAATTATAAAATCTACTGATAAGATTTTTGTCAATTTTGTGAACAAAAACTTTTTGGTTTGATTAGAAATATATTTTATTTCAATGTCTGATTTATAAAAAAAGCATTGCCTGTTACAAGCCAACAGAGCGTGTTTTTCCTGTTTTGACATTTAAAAATACTGCCATTCTTTCCTTGGTCTTCCATTTCTATTTCTATGTAAAATATGTTATGAAAAATTAAGACTAACATCATTGGAATATCATGTTATATCAAAGTTATAATTTCTCATTCACTCATCGTAAGTGACGTATTGTACGAGTTAAATCGTTATTATCAGTTACTATACAATACGAGAAATTATGAAGACTTTTTCTCGTGAAGTAGTATAGTTCGATTGATTGTAAGATGCAAATAATTCGTATTCAGCATAAAGACAAATCCCTCAGTCTAATAAGAAATATTAAAAAGGTGTTCGGAAACAAATATGTTATCAAACATTTTTTATTGATCTCCGGCCAAAATTGTAGCTGGGTATACACGAGTAAAAATGTATAAGTTTAAGATGTGACATGTTTAAAAAACAGTAAGACCCCATCCTATAGTTGACAACATTCTGTCTTTGTAAGATAAAATTCATACGTATCATATAAATACATCCGTAACGTTACATTACGTAACGTACTTGACATAAATAAAAACGTCGCGTGCATCAATGAATAATTTAGTGCGAATTAGTATATACATAATTATCCTAGTTAAACAAAGCGTAACATTTCTTGTATCGTACTTTATTAACTTATAATCTATTGTAATAGATTCCGTCAATTATTATATCAACAATGTAATTTGTTATTTATATAAACTAAAATTAATACTTGTTTTAAATTAAACACACCTTTTTTAAGAATACGTGTGCATTGTATCCAAACAAGAAGGACAATAATATTACCCGCTTTTTTATGTGAATTTGCCAAAGAAGTTTGTGATGAGTCTTTGGCGAATCTGTGTTAAAATATCATTTATCATGTAAAATATGACGAAATTGGCTAGGGTGTTACATATATAAGTGTGGGCAGTTAAGACTTGTCAAGATCTTCGATCTTTTCAAGACTACTTTGCAACTTTCCGGCGTTCACTATAGAGAATGGGTGCTCGGTACAACCCCGTGCATTATTTTGCGGCCAACACCTGAATAGAGCCACCGTCTTCGTGTGTTAATCAATCACAGTTTCTCAGTGTTATTTAATAAATAAATTCAATACTGTTTAAATAAACACATTTTTTAGGAATATTGCATCGTACCACAAAAGACATATATCACTGCCTAATTATTCATTTGTCAAAGAGTTGTAATAGTTTGGCGATCATTTACATGTAAAATATGTCGACATTGGCTAGGGTTACATGTATAAGTGTGGCAGTAAAGCTTGTAAGATCTTGACTTCAGACTGATTGCAATTAGCGTCATATAGGATGGGTGCTCGTACAGCCCCGTGGCATCATCTTCGCTGCGCACACCCGAATAGCCATCATATTGGTAATCAATGCAAGTCTCTACTGGGATTCAAACGGCTGAAGCGATTTAAAATCAGCAACCTCATCTCCAACGTTACAGAGAAATCTTATTTTATGTTAGCAACTTTAAATATATGTCTTTTATATTTATCGTTCGTTTGTAACATGACATTTTAGTCATACACTGTCGGCAATTGGAATTACGTTTCAAAGCTAAATTTTTAAAATGATTTCAAACTTTTTTTGAAAGGCTATAAAAGTAAGTTGTATCGACATTTTAACAGTATAACAGGGATTTACCAACTAACTTTCTTAAGACATTAATTAATTACAAACGGGTTACCATTTTAACACTATCTTTGAAACAGAACAGTCACCCCTTTATCACAGATGTCATCAAGGAAATCGGCATCTGGGTCGGATTACTTTTGCAAAGTCATCCGCACATTATTTTCATATTAACTCCAAGACGTTTTTGAACGGAAAGGCACGTGATTGTTTTAACTTCGTTATCTCATAATGTCAATGAAAATTGTATTAACACCTTACGTGTTTTATTGCTCTAATATTTTTGCAAAAAGTAGTTAAATACTTATTAATTATTTTACTTTATATCTTAACACCCGAATTAACTGGTAAATGTAGACACGGGTAGCTATCAGCGTGCATCAAATTTACACAAAATGATTTAGCCTTACTTATTATAAAATGATTTATTTTCATTTTTATGTTAAATCATTTCACATGTTACCCTACGAAGATTGCAAGATATAAATTAAGAAATTATAGACAAACATTTATTAAAACAATGTTTATTACCTTATCCAGTTCAAATTTACAGTCAATGAACAAATAGCTTTTGTTTTAAAATTAATATTTATGGCCAAAAAAAAAATCATCCATAAAAATGAAAAGAATAAACTTTTTCAAAACAGGAATAAGAGTATTGTACTCAATTCAGTAATTTGATAAAGATATACAGAGAATATCTATACTTAAGTAACGTATTGTAAGAAGTTTGTTTTACGATGTTTAACTTTATTCACTCATCATTAAAGTGTTGGATTTCTTCATATTAAGATGTTTATTATTGTAACTATGATATGTGAAACAACCTTGTTTTTGGTTGTATATAATTCAGATGAACGATTTTCTTTGTGATCACTGCTATTCTACTAATTAAATCACACTTCCAGGATTGGTTATCCAGGGACCATTGCTTTTATTGCCACTAAATTTTGTAATGAGTGATTATTTTAAGACTATAATTTAAGTATAATATCAAGTTCAAACATAATGAAAGTTGGAGATTATTGGACTCATTTAACTCACTGTCAAGTCTGATTTCTTGACCAACTTGTACTAATACCATATGAAGAAACATAGTGTCTTGCCTCATATATGAATTTGCATTTAATTTACTATCCGGGCTGATGTAAGATACCACTTTGCAAAATCAACGACAAGTTATTTAAAGAGTTACTTGATTTCTTTATATTTAAGTTGGCTTTATTAAATATTATACTGGAACATATGAATACTATAGCCAGTTTAATAAGATTGTCTCAGACAGGAAAAGTCTTTATTTCGTAGAAGGTTAGTCTATATATAAATAACTGATTAAAATATATATCAATATGATTTTTGTAACAACGTTATTGTAAAAAAATCTGAAAGAAGGGCAATCCCTCGGGAGCATTAACTTCACAAAAAACTGAAAATTGCAGACTATGTTGAGTGGTACGTAATGCCCTTATTTAGAACAATATTTGAATTCCATTGGTTAGCGACATCTTAACACAGTTTCTTTATGAAGTCAGTGCATTTTGTAAATACTAATCAAATTGTTTTACCCTCAAATAATAATTATAATTTGTGGCACATTAGAAACCTTTAAAGTTAGTAAGTCTCTTCGAATCAACATTTTTATTTTGTTTACTGCGTACAATAAAAACTATTTTGTGGTTACAAAAGGTGTGAACTTTATTTCATTGCCAGTTCATAAAAAAGGATAATGTAAGAAATAACAAATGATTATAAGTATCATAAGTGCGACCGAATGACGTATGCAGTTCTATAATTGTTTGATCTCAAGGCTCATTAAGGATGATATAATTTTATTGCACCAAAATCCTTCTAATTTTTGGTGTCCTACAGTTACCCATTTACCATATATGTAGTTGAAACATCTTTTGCATTTATGCATTAGGTACAGTAACATTAAATGGAAGTTAAGTAACGTGTCTACTTTTGTGACATTTTTTTTCATATGCGATTCAGCGCTCCTTTCTCCAGAAGATAAGTGTTTAGCATGTTCTAAATTCATTACTAAAACAGAATAAACCACGCGGAAACAAATTAATTCGTTTCTTAGGCATAATGTGTCTATTAGTTTAGGTGTTACCTAAGTAATATCTGTACTTTATATATCTAAAACAATTTAAGTGTCTTTATAGAATATTAAAATATTTTGAACGAAATCTACTCATAGTTAAAAACAACATTTATACCATTGGCCCGTTCAAGTCAGGCAAAAGTCAGATCAGTTGAGGTGTTACAGTCAAACTGAAACAACTTGAACTATATATTTGTGTAAATAAAAAGCATAAATTGTATATTTGTAAAATGCTCGTTTATGTGTGTCAACTTGTGATTGTAAATCATCACGGACTCGTTGGATAACACATAGTTCCACTTGTTATTTCCTTATTAAAATTTGAAATTTTATTTGCGGCATCCATCACGCAAAACATTAATAATACTTTAATGTCACTCAACAACAGAGTGTGATCGCAACCCAAGGCAAAAATGGAGCCGTTAAGATTTTAACCATTTTCCTCACGCTGACATTTAAACCTACATTTTCCATTTTATAAACTCGTCTAAGTACATATCATGCAACATTGGTTTGTAAAATTTAAGAACTCTGCTGTCAATGTGTAGTCCTTGCTCTCATAAAATATAATTAATGTTACAAATGACATATTTAATATTGTTTATAGTCTCTCTTAGATGAATTTCTATGGAGAAGAGTAAAATGAAAACTTCTATATTTGGTTTTTGTTTAAGAAAGTCCATTTGTTACAACGGAGCCAAAGGTCATTTATAAAAGCATTGGACATGCTATGACATATGTAATGGACAAAGCTAATGCTTCTACCATTAACTTAACTTATACATAGATAGAAACATATATCAAAGGCAAACCACCTTCAGTAATGCACCACTTCTTTTTTTATATGGTTACTCTGTCCATTTGCAATTTTATACAAACGATTTCACCATCTCTCTTACAAACCAATTAATGTATAAATGAAAGTTTGACCTTGATAAGGCGATGCTTAACATTTTTTGTTGACCTGGATGTTTATCAGCTTTCATTCCATCATTAAGAAGTTGACGTAACGGGATAAACGGCGAAAAAAGTAAGTAAAAGAGCGGGCGAAAAATATCCATACATTTAAAATGACCTGTCTACCTACCTGGGTAATACACAAACAAGATAAATGGTGGTCATGATGCGGACGTCAGCATCCGACAAACTATGTTATTTATCAACATGAATAATGACTTAGTATATGTATATAGACAACACTGTGTGACGACAACGACTTTACTATACATTCTCGCATTCTATGAAAATGGCATATCGTCCAGTTTAATAACTAATAAAACTAACAATGCAATGCTATTATACTGTTCCCTAAGTAGAATATTTGGATTTTTATCAATAAAATACATTAATCTACACAATCTTCATACCACTTCAAGATGAATAAAATCATTGCAATATTTAATATCATAGTCTCAATGGCCGATGCCTGTATATTGGAACTATATATATTAGATCCTGATTGCATATTCGGACATTGTTTATTCGGACTTATATCGTCGATAAATGTATAAGCATTCATGATTAAGGTAGTTGAATAGTCTGACAAAATTTAATCTCATATTTGCTGACAATGTTTCGCTTATTTAGGTCAATGTATGGTGAATGCTGAAGTATTTAATGTCAAACTTTGAAACTCTGCATTTACTGACAACATATATACGGAATGCCGTTAGGGCCATCGCCTATGAATGTGTTGATCTAAAACGCGATAGTCGATAGTACGATGGTGAAAACGCGAAACCACGAAACTACGATGGTGAAAACTCGAAAGCACGATGATGAAAACGCGATAGTACGATGATGAAAACGCGACAGTACGATACTACGATGATGAAAACGCGATAAACTATCGTGTTTTCACCATCGCACTGTCGCGTTTTCACCATCGTAGTTTCATCATCACACTGTCGAGTATCGCGTTTCAGATCAAACCATTCATAGGCTATGGCCCTAACGGCATTCCGGAATGCCGTTAGGGCCATCGCCTATGAATGTGTTAATCTGAAACGCGATAGTCGATAGTACGATGGTGAAAACACGAAATCACGAAACTACGATGGTGAAAACGCGATAGTACGATGATGAAAACGCGATAGTACGATGATGAAAACGCGATAGTACGATGATGAAAACACGACAGTACGATGGTGAAAACGCGATACTACGATGATGAAAACACGACAGTACGATGATGAAAACGCGATAGTACGATGGTGAAAACGCGATAGTACGATGGTGAAAACGCGATAGTACGATGATGAAAACACGACAGTACGATGATGAAAACGCGAAATCACGAAACTACGATGGTGAAAACGCGACAGTACGATGGTGAAAACACGATAGTTTATCGAGTTTTCATCATCGTAGTATCGTACTGTCGCGTTTTCATCATCGTACTTTCGCGTTTTCATCATCGTGCTTTCGCGTTTTCACCATCGTAGTTTCGTGATTTCGCGTTTTCACCATCGTACTATCGACTATCGCGTTTCAGATCAACACATTCATAGGCAATGGCCCTAACGGCATTCCGTACATATAAGTGTAACCGTCTCATTTACAGTGAATGTAATTAATGGCCCTCTGAAATGACTCGTGTGTATTTAATATTTTATGCCTATAACTTGTTGACAAATTGTTTCAAAATTTTGTTGTTTATCATGTCTGTCCCGCATTGATTTGACCTAAAATATGTTTGCCTATAACTTGTTTACAAATTGTTTCAAAATTTTGTAGTTTATCATGTCTGTCCCGCATTGATTTGACCTAAAATATGTTTAATCTTGTTATTCATGTAATATTATATCCAAACATTAAAAAGAAGGTTTATAACGAAAATCATTATAACCATTTTTTACTATTTTTTTTAAAATAATATATGACCAACAAGATAAAACATATTTTAGGTAAAATCAATGTGACTAGCACCTTTGGTCTGTCCTATGTGTTTATTTGCATGTTAGAACGTGTATCATACTAAATAGCAATCAACATTATTTTCAGTTCTCATTTCACTTGCCGAACATATATTTATTACAGTTCTTTGCTGCCATTACGAAAAATAAAAAGCAGCTTTTAATTCTTATCAACATGTGTTACTCATCAATTATTAGACAAAAATAAACGTAAAAATAAATACCACTGTACTTTTATAAATATAAAAACATCCGAATGATCTTTAAGTGTGGTATAGTGTAAAAACAAAAGTTACTTATTAGAGTTATTATTAAAGTTGTGAATCATTCTGACCACGTAACATTAAACAATCATTGTTTTGTTATTCAATCATTATGTATTACATGTCATTTTGATGTTTTACAACATTTTAAAGTATACCCACGCATATGAAAAAATCCTACATTTTTATTCATATTTATTACTATTTTTAACTATGATATTATTTTATTCTCTTATGACAAATACATGGGTTAGGAGACTTAACGCTTTGGTAAATGTTATGGGATGAATATGAAGAAAAACCAAACAACCGAACATACGATAGCGCTTACAACTGGAAAATTAAAAAATGTTGTAGGAGCTGTTTGATTGAAACTGTTCCTTGGGTTTCGCCCGACTTAAGCATATCCAACATTAAAACAAAATAATGATGACAATATGAATAAATACATCCCATACAATTAACAATAAAGTACCATAGCTTTATGTCATTTGATTTAAACTGCTACAATTGAGTTGCAAAATAAAATGCATTTTTCAATATAACAATGTTCGTATGTAAAATAATTTTCTGTAGGACACATATTAATATTCACAGGCTAAATTTCAGATCGTTTTGATTTTTTGCAACTAAATTTTGTTGCTATACGCTTTCAACACTCCCGCATTTCTCCCGCAGAAATGCAAAAGAAGTTAGAGATATACAGTTTTATTAGAAGATTATGTTTATTTATAGTATATTTTCTTTTATATTACAGACATATATAGGAGATATCCTTGTGGCAGTGAACCCATGTAAGCCTATACAGGTTTATAGCACTAAGGTAAGCATAATTGATTGTTTCAAGTTAAAATATTCGCGACATATTGATATTTCCTCGTTCTGTATGGTACATACGTAATTTATAAACGCATATATGCTTAGTAAAATGCTTTGTTTATATGCTGTCTAATCCAAAAATTAGTTTGTAACCAAACAGAACAGAATAGAACGTACATTTTATTTAAGAATTGTACATAGTACATCGCCATGCAAATAGACAAACAAAACAATTATCAAGTCACGTAGTCATTCGGACACAAAACACAATATGACGCTTAATCAGGTAAGAGAAAATAAATTTGTTTACAAAGAGAATGTCAAGAAATGGTATTAGATAAAATTTTCTCAAACATACATTAATAGAAATCCTACTGGCAACCTCATGCAAAGGATATTGTTTATCATTGTATATTCCAAACAAGAGACATATAACTAGATAAACGGGCATAGTAAAATGTACAATTGTACGAAATAAATTTACACTTTTAGTTGACACAATATATTTTTTCAGCTACAATATCAAAATCTTAAAAGTGTGGAAAACTATGTATATTTTATGAGTAAATGATTTTTGACATTAGACTTCCCGAAGAAAAAAATGTTTAATAAAATAAATATGTTAACAGAAATAGCGCAGAGAAAAATTGGGAACTAGTCTTGTCAGACGTTTAGGAATTCACACATTTGAGTAATTACATTTATGACAAATATCATTTAAGTCACTGTTTTAGTTTTTTGCAATAAAATCAGTTAATGACAATAACTAGTTATATCACTCTTATATTATGTCAGATAATTCGTATATATTATTCAAAAGTAGGCAATATTTTTCCGTATCAAAGCTAATGACTATCGTTTTGATACGGACTCTTTTGATAAAAGCAATCTGTGTCGCATTGGTGATAAATTGTAAAAAAAAATGTATCACATTTTAAGACAGATCGGTTTTTTTGCTCTAAAAACTGATTTAAATATACTTTTAGTGATACAAGTAATAAAATTGTTGTCAAACACCATACGTTTTCTATAATTGTGTCACCGATGAAAATAAAAGGCGCGACTTCTGTTCTTACTTAAGGTTTCTGACAAACATGAGTATCTAAATTTAAGGAATATTTCAGATAATAATAATAATACGATTCAAAATAGTGTCGCTTTTCCACCTTGCACCTGGTGGTTTAAAGCTGATGTAATTTGTTTTGAATGCGTTCAATTTGTTCATTTTTGTATCAAAACGATGTTTGTCTGCTGTTTATGTGTAACAGTCTGTGTGTCATAGTGAACTTGTAATATCTGACTTTACACAGTCCTTACATGCAGCCTAGCAGACGCAATCATGGTTCTTACACGCTGTTTTACAACCGTATTCAATTGTTTATTGTGTAATTCAAGCCATATTTACCTTGATTTTCTCACCTATGATCTGTAAGGGCCTAAACAGTGGTAGTAGTATGATTCGCCACTCATGTATTACCTTTTCTTTTTCTTCGTCAAAAAACCTCTTGTCTTTGCCTTTTATGTCTTTATGACAGAGACTGTCATATCTAGTAATTAAACACGTTCCCGTAAGACATCAAATCACTTGTCTTTATTACAATACCAACAAATGACCTCAAGCGATAGATTCATTTGTACCAGGTTTGTTTTTTCCATGCAGTTTATGTAAAGTAATAATCACGTCAAAAGGTGTAACACAAGGGGCTATATTGTGTCATTGTTCATTGTATTTATTTATAAACCGATCAATACTTTTGATATGAAACTGTCATATTTTACAAAAATATCGTTAATTAAAACAATAAACCAACCTAACCTATATTTTTACAAGTGCTGCCCAAGATATTTTGTTAATTTGCTCTTAACTAAAATATGTTAGGGCCGTGTTTAACTTTAATTATATTTATATCAAACAGTTCATAAATTGTATGCAAGTTTAATAAACGTTATGCTTTAAACTTGATTTATAC
This sequence comes from Ruditapes philippinarum, assembly GCF_026571515.1. NCBI lineage: Eukaryota > Metazoa > Mollusca > Bivalvia > Venerida > Veneridae > Ruditapes > Ruditapes philippinarum. Next base: position 490,231 of record NW_026861299.1, read on the forward strand.
ATATTAAGTTAGAATATTTGCATTCTTTCCAGTTTCACAATAATTCCTAAAAATAAATGTTTAAAAAATTCGTCAAAACCATTTATTTCATATAGATTTCAAATTACCGTAGATTTAAGATGACATGAACATGTGGAAAGCTGTACATGTACTATAATTCATTATTTAAAGAGAAAAAAATCAACTGTTGTTTAACATTCATTAGCTTCGATTTATAACTTGAATTTCTTATACATGATGCGAGATAAAATCAATCAATCGTCTTGACTGATTAGTACAATTCGTTATTTTTGATCAAAGCTTTTATAAATGTTCAAGTTTGTACAAAGCTCAGTTCACTCTCATAAATTACACAATGTTGTCATTTTGCGCGTGTAACATTCTATGTGAATGAATTCACTCGCATTATCATAGCTTTACCTACTGACCTATTGTTTGTATTTTCTATGTTTGAACGATACGCACTTTAGAAAGAAGAAAAGAAACTTGTTTAACAAGTTTGGCTAGAAATGGCTAAAACATATTATCACGGATATTTACATTTATTTTATGTTCTTATGTTTCGCCTACTATCTATTCAAAAGTGAATCAGTTACTTTACTTATCATAGAGACAGTTTTAAAATAAGATTTAGAATAAAAGATGTATAAATGTAGTCACTACTTTAAAAAAATCATTTCTAATAAAACTATATACACCGTATATCTAAACTCTTATAAAATATCATAATTAAAAAAAAAAAAAAAAAATCTATTATTTATTTTTATTTGTACTTATATTAATATTAATATAAGACATTTGCATTTTCTAGCAGTCACTTGGCGACTTTCTCTTAGAGCAGTTTAAATAATATACTAATGATTCAGCGTTTGGCATGTGTATATAACATTAAATCGAGATACATGTTCTTCAAAAGCTCTAATTTTACATAATTGTAACATTAAAAGCAGCTAATTAACATAGACCACTGGTTTAACGCTTCAAAGTAAGATAAGCAATATAGATATAAAAAAGACAGCACAATATATTTCAATAGTCTGACGGATATGGGATATTCAAGCTTGTATTTGCCACCTTCAGGCACTGACTTGTTAGCATGGGGTTGTATATGTAATAATTACCTATTTAGGACTTCCGGAATTTTAGCATACAATAGTCAAGCGTATATGATACAATCTTTCATATAATCTTCAATTTATCCGTTTTTTCTATTTTATTCAAAATTTGGTTTCATACCAGGGGAAGGGTTAGGTCCTTCAATAAGTAAGTATTAAGTTTCTTGAAAGAGGCATTCTACCTATATCTTTTGCTCTTCTAAGATATCTTTATATTTTTATATATTAATAGTTGGCCATTGATGTGACCTATGTACTTGTATATATTGTAAATATGTTGCCTTATGGACAGTCTGGTCTGCTGGCTTTGTGAAATAAAGATACATGCTTCATCTGTTTTCAGTATCACAATGACTACAAACATTTATTACTTCGGGACACAAGACCTCCCCATCTGTTCTGGGCTGCTGACAATGCGTTCAGAGAACTCAGGGAGACGGGTAAGAACCAGGTCATCATGGTGTCCGGGGAGTCGGGGGCAGGAAAGACAGAGAGTACGAAATATATGATCAGACATCTTATGCACATAAGTCCGAGTGATGACACGAAACTGTTAGATAAGATTGTACAGGTAAGAGTCAAACAAATATGTTAAATAATAAAATGTCATCTTGCTATTACACAGAATCGATTTAAAATATTCAATTGTTTCATCTTTTGTCTAGGATTTTTACAAGGTGTTATATCATCACATTATTATTTTTGCAGGTCAATCCACTTCTTGAGGCTTTTGGTAATGCAGCAACAGTCATGAACGGTAACTCTAGCAGGTTCGGAAAGTTTGTAGAGTTGTCTTACACGGAGAATGATGTTCTTATGGGAGGTACAGCTGACATATTTATGTTACACCTGTTTTACTGTAATAACACCTGTTTTTGCATGTACAGTACTTAAATTTCGAGTTAGTCTTTATCCAATACATCATTTATTACAATAAGACAAGTGTAGAATATTAAATGCATGCTTTAAGATGTGAGCGAATTATTCAAGATAAAATTGACTTTATTTTTCTTCAAAGCTTGAAGTGTTGAAATATGAAAATGATTGATGCAAACAATCGGAAAGTCAATTTCCTTTTTTCATATGTAAAGATATCTGTATTATCATATGCAAAAGCCATCCATATCCCCCACAAAAACAACAACAACAACAACAACAACAACAACAACAAAACCCACAAAAAACGACTAATGTTAAGAAGTTTGACGTTTAACAATACTTGAATTCTTTATTATTTGTCTTATTTCAGCGAAAATTGACGACTACATTTTGGAGAAATCTCGCGTTGTTCACCGGAGTCCTGGAGAAAAGAATTTCCATGTATTTTACGCGTTATTTGCAGGAATGTCTCGAGAAAGACTACTCTATTACTTTTTAGAAGACCCAGAATGCCACAGGTAAATCAAATATCAACCAAACTAACTACTGTCAAATTTCATGTAAATCACGCGAGTTGACACATGTACAACACTTCTAGAAGTCTTCTTAAACTGCATCAAACAGAGCTTGTTATACCTAACGTTAAAGATTATTTTAGACAAGATTAAATCTTTTTGCAAACAGTTTTAACCAGTGTGTGTATATAGACATCAATTTTTGAAACTAAAGAAAAGCTGCTAACACCTGTATTCATGTCGTTCATTACAATTCATGCTTAAATATGAATTATAAAAATTCTCAAATATGGAGTACAATAATGTTTTATGCCACTCAATCTTCACGCGAGAATGAATTTATACAGGACATATACAACCAGGAAATCGTGATGTTGTAATAGATATGCATACCTGGATAGTTTGTCATAACCCATCTATAGAAACATACTGGAAAATTTGATGCAAATTTATTTTTTCTAAATGTATAAAAATATTATGTAGATGCGTTAAGTGCAATGTATAAAACGTAGCTTGATGGTTATGTAAAATGCGTTTTGATTGGCTACTATAATAGAATGAAAAGTTCAATGTATGTTTTAGCACTCTCGCATTGATTTAAGGGATGAGACAGGTGTTTTGTTTGATTAATGCCTCAATTGATTTAACCAGGAATAGTCATGTGATTGCATAAACCAATTAATATCAGTCCTACGTAAAACAAAGGATTAATGATTCATTATTTAAGGCAAGACACAATGGCACGAACTCTGATATAAAAATTACAATACTGGAAAAATCATAAAATGATAAATTCTATGCCCAAACACAATGTACACAATTATATGGCATTTTCTTTAATATTTATGTAAAAAGTCGACGAAACTTGATTTATTTTCGTCCTATTTCAAATTTGTTGAACGTGTACTTCGTCGGAAAGTTGACACGTCCAGAAGAATTATATCCGTCCGTATCTGTTATACTTTTCAGTCATCCAATTAAAATGTCTTTTTTGAAATGGCGATTAAATGTTAATATCACAGTCCAAAAATTTATGAAGCTGGCTTCACTTTTCCGTTTATAATGACCAGTATTACAATGTATCTCTTTATAAGGATAGTAAAATACATTTAAAGGTAGGTTTATGTCATGCATGTAACCAGAATGGGCGCATATTGACTTTTTTAATATTATTTTCCTGCAACGTTCATGTCCCCATAAATGTACACCAGTATTTATCATAAATAACTACTTTTTTTTATAAAACTATTGCCTTCCTCTCTTCATCTCTGCATAATTTGTCATTATTCACATTTTAATTGTCATAAAAATTGTTTTCTTTAGAATAATGAGAGACGCAGATCCTCGCCTTGGTGTATTCCGTGATCCGGAGGAATTTCAGTTTTACAAACGTATGTTTCACAACCTCACAGACATTATGACAGAGGTTGGATTCTCAGATGAGGTAAAAACAGTCTGTTTTTTTGTTCTATGAATGTTGCAGACTTTCTTTTATTTGTAATAAAACATAACATAAATTGATAACTTCATATGTTACTTAAAAATATCCACCCGTCTTGGCCATTCAAACACTTTTAGACAATTATTTTTTTAGATAAGCAAAACTACATAAAATATATTGTTATATGTTTATTATTTCAGCACATCACACTGATATTCCTGATATTAGCGGCGATTTTGCATCTGGCAAACATAGTGTTTGTGCCATGTGAAGACACAGATGGCGTAACTGTTGTCGACGAATACCCCTTGCATGCAGTTGCTAAGCTACTTGGTATTGACGATGAAGTTCAGCTAACAGAAGCATTAATATCAACTATAAATCATATTAAAGGTAATGAATAAAATAATACTGAAAATTTAACAAACACCCTTTTCCTTGGTTGGGTTTTACATCGCACCAGAACAGTAAAGGTCATCTTTGCGACTTTCCAGCTTTACTGATAAATAAAGACCCCATGTGCCCTTCCATGACAGCAGATGAGCAGAACCACCGACGTTCTGTAAGCTCGTGGATAGCTTCCTCACATAAAGAATCCAAAATCCCTGGAGGGACTCGAACCGTCGGCGGTGAGGGGCACATACATCACATAACTATTTCAAAATTCACTTATACGAAATCCGTTTTGTTTGTTTAGTGATAACTTTTTTTACGATGCTATCAAAGAAATAAACGATTATAAATGCTTTTATAAAAAATCAGCCAAATTGTTATCAATACATCTATTTTTAACGTAAATAAAATGATAACAAGTTGCTGTAATGGAGTGTTTGGTAATTGTAGGGGAGAGGATACAATCCTGGAAGAACTTGCGCGAGGCAAACGATTGCCGGGATGCGCTTGCTAAGGATTTATACTCAAGACTGTTTGGTTGGATTGTTGGTCAAGTCAACAGAAATCTATGGAGCTGTGAAAATGAAAGGTCTGAATGTTATGCTGTATTTATATATAAATTCAAAACAGTTAATATGTCCATTTTGTGCCGAGCTGAAATGTTTATTAGATGAATTGTCGACTGAACACAACCACCATTGTTCTGTATTCGTATCGTTTTATATTACAAAACCAAAGTAGTCCAGCTCGAAATCTATGACACTCGTTGGCTCTTGAAAATTATCAAAAGCCATTTTTCCTTGAACTTTTATATAAAAATCACTTGCAGAAGTTGTCAGGTATGTGTGGATAAAACATACTAGTATAGCTCAAAGATGCAGGGATAGTATTTATACTTTACTGAAGGAAACAAATATTACAGTTGTTACCTTTTGTAATAATCAATTTATTTTGTCCTCTTTGATTTGCTTCGGTATTGAGTATTACTAAGTATTAGTAATAGAAATATTATATTTGTATATATATCAGGTTTGGTAGATATTAAAATAATAGATTTGTAAAATATTTGGTTTTATAGTGTATCACGTGGGGCATCCATAGGCATCTTGGATATGTCGGGCTTCGAGAACTTCCCTAGCAACGGACTGGACCAATTCCTTATCAACGCAACTAATGAAAAGTTACAGATGTATTTCATGGATTATATATTTCCACGAGAACAGAGGGATTATGAAATGGAAGGAATTGCATGGAAGGACATACTTTACCATAGCAACGAAGACGTTCTAAATTTGCTCTTTCAGGTCCGTTGCATTCTCGCTTTAAAAATAATTATATACGATAATTTTCAATACTGAATCGATTAAAGATAAAAGTTTGTTATGCAAATATAAAAGATAAATTAAAGTTCACTTGCCCTTAATTAAAATGTTGGTCAACATTTTAAATTGTTTTACACTATATATCAATGAAATGAAGTTATTGTTATAGGGAATAAAGAATGGAAGTCAAAGTATAAACAAAATTGATTCACAGCATATCATTCGATAAAGTACATCATATTTTGGACAAAAAACTACTTATATATGTACATTGGTAAATCTAATAATGAGTTTAATGTATGACATTAGATGATACGCGTGTTGTTAAAAACAAAGAATACATTTAAAATTAGATTTTGTAGTCAAATGTCGCAATTTGATAAAGTTAACCTTTAATAAGCAATTACAAAAATGTACCATAGCGCACTGACGCGGAACATGCTGGATTATTAAGTGTGTTAAATTTCATTTTTTTATATTTCTAGAAGCCACACGGAATAATGCCCCTCCTGGATGAAGAATCTCGGTTCCCGCAGTCCAGCGACTATACCTTGGTGCACAAACTTAAGAATTATTGCTCAACTAATAGACGATTCATACCACAAATGGGAGACAAAGTTTCCTTCGGAATCAAACACTACGCTGAAGATGTATGTAACATTTCTTAAACCTTTGTGTATAGCGCTGGATTTAACATATCTATATCTTGACTCTAATGTTTAATGCCGGGTCCGACCTCGCATTTTTCTTGCTGGATAGGCCCGATTGTTTTGTCGCTAAACATATGAATGACGTTCGTGGTACATGAAAACAAGATACGTTGGAAGAAAGCGTGGAACAATATCATTTTAAAGATTGTGTTCCAACTCAAAACGCTGCATGGTCTCTTATTCATTCACATTCGTGTTATTTATGAACATCATGTCTTAAAACATTTTTGTAAGGCAAGAAAATAATATTATCTGAATGAACGGAACATTTTATATCAATTCATAATCATGATTATATATTTTATTAAAAGGTGTAATATTTTCATTTTTTGTCAAGTACTCTTTCTTATATTTCTATCTTGTTTCGGTATTTAGATATATCGTATAAATAGATGTTTATTCAAACGTAGGCAAGCCATATACAATAAAACCGACACTTACAAAAGAAAAGGAAACTCACGTTACTTTATACAACAACATAGATATTATTATGTCAACACCGTCTTTATTATAATTTCATTAGGGGTGATAGAATTATTGCATTTTTATAAATAAATGACGGCTATTGAAATCTTAATGACAGGGCATCTGCCTAAACTGTTTATGTATTTTTGGACAGTACCTAAATATAGAAATGTGTTATAATATTTAACGCATTATGACACTCCAACGCGACAGCAGATTGAAATATAAAGTAAATAACTTATAAATGTTTCCACATTTATATATAAATCTGAATTATCATTGTTACGAACATGATTTGGTACACAATTTTCCTTTCTTTAGATACGTAAATGTGTACACTTCTATTAATCAAATATATAAAGTAAATGTGTGTTACATCTATTTTAATGTTGGGAGTTTCTCTTTACTAATAGTACTTCCTACTTGTAAATCAAATACTTAATATGCTTTGGAATTTGCGTCAATTTTGGGCTATTATATTTTGTTTATGTTCTTTTCTTCAATATGAACACAGAAACTAATTATATTATGATGCCATCAATTCAAATGATCAATGAAAGTGAACAAATGAAAGCGAATTGTTCTGTCCAAGATTAAACTAGTGTCCAATAACAATGCCAGTTTTGTCATCACTTTTATCACACGATTTGTTTTTGTCAAAGTAAGTAAAAAAAGTCACAAAACATTTGTCGAGTAAATGCTCTTTTATGACATTAACATATTAAGTTAGCAGTTATTAGTAATGACAGACAATTACTTCAAACAATAATGTATTCTGTCGAAGCCATGGTGTCGGTATACAAGTATTAATAAAGTATAACTGTTCTCTCGAAACTTGATTATCACGTGAATTATACTAAGATAACTCTACATTTAGACGGGCATGTCATTAGTTAAATTCATTTTAATGTTCCCTCGACATGTTAATTTATAATAAAAACACCATTGTAGGAAGCTGGCGATAGCTATCGCATTAAATAGAGGTTTTTTGGTCAGACCAATGACATCTTAAATTGTATTTCAGTGTTTTGCTCATTTTATTTCTTTGACCTTTGCTTGTAATTGTATTAGTTGTTTCAAAATTTTATTTACAAGGTACAAAAAGAAGCGTTAAATATAAAAAGAAACTGAATACATCCCACCTGGTGTCTTTTTTTCTTTTCAAAAGTTATAAATTTATTCAAGAATGAGGTTTATAGTATTCTCTTATAACAAGGTATAGCCAAATCTATATCTTCTTTCATTCGATATAAAACTTCTTTGAAATACAAAAGCGGTGCACGTTTTGAGATTTTTTTGTAATAAAATATATCAAATGAATTAATTATTAACGATAAGTAGATTGATTAATTCTTAATCAAAGAATACAGTGTTTAATATGTGCATATCGTATGCACATTACTGTTATAAGAAATATCTGTGTTGACAATAACGTCTTAATAATTGATTCCTTAATGTTCAATGATTAAATACACATGTCAATCAAATCTGATTTCAAATAACAAATTAGCAATTTTTAAACTAATTTTTTAGTTAATACACTAGCTGGTGCATTACAAATTAGGGTATTTTACTAAAAAAGTAAAATTGAAAGGAAAAGAAACACCCAGCACCTGGATGGTATATGCTCTGAACTATGCAGCTGTAAACGTTTGCTGAAATGAAATGCATAAAATTGTTCATATTTTTGTCAACGATTGCCGTTTTACGTATTGCAGTTCATGTACCATTTTGTTTGAAAGGGAATTCTGATTATTCACCAATCTAACTCTAGATGTAGATAAGATTGAATTATATTAATTATACATTCACAGTAACATTTATAATTTTACAATTGACAACGATTGCCGGATTACATATTTCAGTTCATGAACTATTTTGCTTAATCGGTAATTCCGATTATTCACCAATCTAAATTGATAAGTTCATTGTAAATATGAATAAGATTGAATTACATGTATATCAATTATACATTCACGGCAACATTAATATTTTACAGGTAACCTATGATGCGAACGGTTTTCTCGAGCGTAATCGTGACAATCTCAACCAGGACCTCGTGTCTTGTCTGTTAAACAGCAACAATGAGTTCATCAGAGACTTGTTTTCAGCTTCAATGTCTGCAACAGGATCAATAGCGGAGTATGTACATTATAAATTTAGTCTGAAAGCATGTAAACCATTAATTTAGTCTTAAAGTATGTACACTATAACTTTTATGTCTGAGAGTATGTACATTATGAATTTAGTCTGAGAGTATGTACACTATAAATTTAGTCTGCGCATTACAAATATAGTCTGAGGGTATGTACATTATGAATATAGTCTGAGAGTATGTACATAACACATTTAGTCTGAGAACATGTACATTATAAATTTAGTCTGAGAGTGTGTACATTATAAATTTACTCAGATAGTATGTACATTACAAATCTTGTCTGAGAGTATTTACATTACAAATATGGTATGAGGGTTTGAACAGTGCAAATATAGTCCAAGGGACATTGTCCATTACAAACGTAGTCTGAGATTATGTACATTACAAATATAGTCTGAGAGTATGTGCATAACAAATTTGGTCTGACAGTATGTACATTAAAAATCTTGTTTTAGAGTTTGTACATTACGAATTTAGTATGTGAGTGTATACATTACAGATATAGTCTACGTGAATTTACATTACAACTTAAGTCTGATAGCATGAACATTACAAATCTTGTCCATTTTGTTGGCATATATATGTTTTTATCACAAATTTGTCTTATCTTTACAAATACGAAAATTAATAAAAATGAACTATTTTCTAAAATGTAAACGAACTGAATATCCTAAATGTCTATTTCTGAATACATTACAAATCGTACATTACAAAATTTGTCTTAACATCTCTCTGCAACATTTCACAATGTTTCTTAAGTTAGAATTGGTTTGACTTTTGTATATTATACATCATAATCAGTATCATTGTTTATTAGAATATACTGGTATGATATCTACACACACTACAAAATATTAGAATATCCAGATCAACTCAACTTTTAAGAGGATGATACAGAATTTCACAAAATATTGTTCACTACCAAAATATTTCAAGAAAAATAAACTTGAGTAATATGTACTAAATTTTAAGAAAATCAAAATGATTTAAGACTCAAGTAACAATTTACATGTTTTGTGCGATAAAGGGCTGTTTTGCAGTATTCATCACCATATTTCTACTGTGTGGCTAACGCAGTATGGGTGGATTTTGCTTATTTATACCGCTTTTTGATAATTTACGTTGATTTTAAGTGCTGTTTGCAATGTGTAAGTAAATTGCTTTGTTAACTTCACACTATTTTACTTTTAAATACATATTATAAATTTTCATGAAAATAAGCATGAATCTGTTTTGTTTGTTTCATTTTACGCCTTTTCCCAACAGTATTTCAGTCATATAGGCGGAATCTGGAGGCATGCTACTTTAATCAATAATTATAATGATCCTTTAATCGTAAGGAACATTTTCCTAAAACAAATCTTAAGTGAGAGAAGATAAAGTGAAACATTAATCGGAGTTATTTTGAGGGCATATATGTTTCAGATGTCACGCATATAAACATTTTAACAAATCACGAAATCGAGACAGGAAATTGACAAAACTTCACTTTGCATTTTTCCACCTTTCCGTTTTTCACCACAATGAATTGTTTCTTGTTTCAATTAAACTTTTATATTCTTCCCCTTTTCAAATGGGATATTAACTGATGTTCCGAACATTTTGCGACAAAAAACCAATTTGTTAACTTGTTTTTATAGGTTTATAAAGTATAAAACGTGTTCAACTTACATTCTTTCATTCTAAATTTCTACAATAAATGAATTGTTGTTATTAAGAACAGCTTTACGCCACTTTAAGAGGCTGCTCATAACTGCAAAGTGGGCCACATAAATGACAAGATATGAAAAGTATCTGATGCGTGAGACAGCTCGTGACTGTTATAAAATGACCTCTGACCCTTGCTAAATTAAGACGACGAGGTAAAAATATTATGAATAAGAGAATGTTTGGTAAATCTTTTCGCTGGCATACACATATTTACATTACATTTTCAATTTTTCTTTATCTTTTCAAATGAAGAAAATTAATAAAAAATGAAATCTTTTCGAAAAAGTACACGAAATAAATTCTACAGTTTGAATGAAAAATACTTTTCGTATTTTTATGTTGCGTGGTCAACATAGATGGAAGAAGAAACAAAACATGTTAAAATATAGTTCTAGTGTGCATAATAAATATAATTATTTCGTTGGTCAAGAAAATCACCAAATACATTGTTGATTTTTAACATGACATCACCCAACCCGCATCCGAAACCCCCACGCCGACACACAAACGAAATAAAGAAAGACTGAATACTTTCTCATCGAATAACGTTAACAGATCTCAATCTTGGGATTTAATCTGTTTAACAACAAAATACTAGAGTTCACTGTTCTTAACTTGAGTAAAAAAACTTATTCGGTCATCATTTTCTTCTAACAGATAAAGTAATTAGATTGAGAATGACCTGTAGGACAATGCCTTATCGAAACAAAAATTAAAATCTAGTTAAATCAAATATGTTCAACCCGGCGTTTGACTTAATAAACACCGAAAAATAAAAATGATAGTTAATTCTGACACTGTAACATATTTAATTTGACAGGTCGGTCATATTGCTAGGTTAATTAGCATAGAGCGAAATTTGGTAAATTTAAACTATTTAAAGAAACTTTAAATTAAAGGGGAAATATTCACATACAAAACAACCTATTTGCTAAAGTTTTGTTTATCTTTTTTTGTGAATTATCCATGTCACAGTTGTACATCTTATTACCCAGATTGAGCATTTCAGGTATAAAGATTATGTGAATGGCTTATTAAGCTATCTCCTTTACTGGCTGGTAGTTTTCTATCGATATGTTCTATATGAAATATCGCACGGAATCAATTATTTGTAAATCTTTTAAATGTGCTCACCTGCAATGTGTTGTAATGCCGATATAAATCTCAGTTGACCATCACTTCTGTGAATATATGAACCGCAATTTACTTTTTTCTTGTATTTTGCAGTTTTGCTCGACAATGCACCAGTAGACCAAAGCTGCCGAGTGCCTGGCCATCCTCTCTAGACCTCAGGAAGCAACTAAAAGAGTCCGTTTCGAGGAAGGCGTCTTTACGTATAAAGACGAATAGGTTAGCAATGTAATGTATCGACTGTGGAAAGGTCTATTTATATATATCTTTTTGTTTGCAATTGTATTTCATTGTTTGTTACAAGTTTTTATAAGCTCAGTGCAAAGCGGTGCCTGTTAACTACATAGATAAAAATGGAATGATAATATTTCTTTCGGTCAAATAAATGTATTAGTCTTACCATATAAAATAGAGAACAGAACGCCCAGAACGACGAAATTGAAATTGTTGCAGGCTCGATTTGATTGTGCAGCCTAAATGAACTATGAAATAGCAACAATGTCTACTTAACAAGTTGTAGAAATGTTAAGCTACTCAAACATTTGCTGATTAAAAAATAGATGAACGATTGCTGCTTTATCGTTATTATTACCATCAATATTTAAAAATTTGGAAAAATAAACTTTTGAAAGAACACTTAATTGCACTGAGTTTATCAAAATTTGCCGATTATATACATGTTACTTTATATAACACAGCACTGTTATATGACAAGTGTATTTCGTAAATACAGGTATGTTGGTATGTTTTCTATGTTACATTTACACGTCCACTGCATGATGTATTGTGATATACATACTTGATTATACATGTATATACATACGGATACGGTATACATTTATCAATAACCACAATTCATAGTTATATCATGCATAAACAATGTATAGAAACACAATGCATAGAAAATGCATGGTTCCACAATGCATAATAAATAGACAATGCGTAGACAATGCATAGTTACACAATACATGTTTACATCAAGCATAGAAAAGGTATGGAAACAAACTGCATAGAAAGAAGACTATTACACAAATAATTGTTAACTTTAAGTTGTCATGGCACAGTATACTTTTATCGCAACTTTTACTCTTGAATGTGCCTATTTTGTCATCGTTCTAATTCTATGAAGATACATATTAATAGAATCATATACAATTTAAAATATACACAATTCAATAAAAACACTAAAGTAATAATAGAAAGATATAGATTTTACTCTGACGTTTAATTTTGTATTTCAGGCCCCGGAATCTTTCAGGCGACACACTAGATAGCATGGCAAGTGCAAGGTCGTCTCCAACAGTGACCAACCATTTTAAGGTTCGTACATCTTATTAACGTACTCAAGCCCCAATTGCAGAAATAATTATTTTCAGAAGTAATAGGACTGTTTATGTCTTTAGCTACAAGGTTTTTATTTAAAATATGTACATGTATAAGAACTTTATATTAATGACGTTTGTTACGGTCAATCACGACGCTTATATTAATTATATACACGCTGCAGTAAATTTATTAATTTATTTCCATAGTTATAAAGCAAAAATTGTGCAGTATCATGTAGTAGTTAACAGTATATAAAAGCCCGGGTTATATAAACTAACAACCGTTACATGCAACACACGGTTATATAACCTGTTATAATATCTTATAACTTGTAGTATCATTGCAATTTTGCGTTAATTTCACTAAATTTAAATTCTTCCGTTTTAACAGGACAAAGTTGCGCTATTTTACGGCATTTGCTTAGGAAAAATTATAACAACGTGTAACATATTCAATGTAGTAGACAAAAAGCTGGAAAATCTGTTTTGGTTTATTTTGAAAGACAAACTATAGCTTAAAAGTTCTAAATGTAATGCTGATTATCTAATGTTTTATTTTCAGCGTTCCCTTACTGACCTTATGGAGAAAATTAATTTGGCACAGCCTATTTTTGTAAGGTAGGTTCATTCTGTATTATTTCCGTTCTCTGTTACGGATAAAAAGACAATTAAACACGTGGACAATTTTTTCTGAACATTATTTACCTATATTAATCGAGCTTACTGTTGTAATTAACGATTCAAACAAACTATGAGTATGATTGCATTTGGCAATTTATTTCATGTTTAATTTTGTTTGACATTTATGGCAAATGTTGTTATGACGGTCGTTGTTGCTAAATTTATTGTTCTGCAACAATTATCTCAAAACAATTTGTTTTCATACTTTTTATGCTTTGCAGTTTAATGTTATCATAAATTACGCTAAATGGACAATTTGCATCATTTTTTATGATTCGGGAACTAACACTATTTCAAGTTAAGTGTTGTTATATCCTCGGCTTAAAGTGATAAATCTGTAAAGATTCACATGAAATTAGCAAAAAAAAAGACAATGAAAAATAAATTTAGATGCGGCTTTCATTTGTCAATTATTTCAAAGTTAATGTAATAAAGTAGATACCGCTATTTTTGTTAATGACATGATTCATCAAACAGAGGCGCAAAGGTTTCATTGCAGCGGAACTCCTTGGTTAAATTAGATTGGTTTTTATCGAAATATTTCCACTTGTCAGTAATTGACGTAATCTTGCCTTTAATCGTGTTTTAAACCACACTGTTTTGAATATGAACAATACGTTATAATTACAATGATTTTAATAATGAAGTAGACATGAATGAGGTTTAAACTTGTGCTGGAATTATAATATTTTCGTTTCGTTTATTAAAGATGTGTTAAGCCGAACCATCATTTGTCGGCTAGTAAGTTTGATTCCGAGCTAATTCGTCGGCAATTATCGTGCAATGGATTAATGGAACTTGCACAGCTCCGTCGGGATGGCTACCCTGTGAGAATTGTGTTTGAGGATTTTGTACAGAGGTAAGTCTTTGTTCATTTGTTCTTATTCATGAGTTTGAAACTAAATCATGTTACTGATATTATATTTCTAGTTGCCAAATAAAAGGTGACTTTAACCGGTCTTAGAGAGTTTGACTGAGGTTGCACTTTTCCATTATACTTCACGAACAGACACGGTCAAATCCAAGTCTGCAATTTTCTTGTCGTTTTGCGTTCATTGAACTCCATCTTTCCTTGATAATCTTGTTCATCATATTTTTTTAATTTTCATTGCCTCTAAGGGATCTCCCATTTTCCATATTATGTACTATAATTATTCAGATATTATATAATTATATATGTTTTTCTTTTATTTTTACCGCTATTACTTGTTTACAGTTTTTTCCACATCTTTCATTTATTTTTTGTTAATAGAAAATATTGGTTGAAATTATAATATATATTGCTTATTGGCAAGATTGGCTCTAGTTTCATATTTTTATTATGACTCACTTTATCTAATGCATTTCAATTTACTTCCATCTTTCCTTTGTTACCTGATTTTTCATAATGTTTTTACATATAATAGAATTTCTATGTTTTACCTGCAAGCATTTGTAGATTTAGTTTGTCTAGCTTGATCTAATATTTTGTTCTTTGAATAGATTGCATTTGGGAAATAAATGTTCATTTATTATATAACTTTAACTAAATTGCCTGCTGTTATATATTAAGTTGACTCTCGTGCTTATATTATAAAATTATATTCTGAACGGAAAAAAAACATCACCACAAATAATACTGTAAAGGAGAAATGCCCAATGAGCAATGAAATCACAAACAAAAAGCTCGGCTTATGGAGTGTGTTCATTTATCATAACGATGGTTTATAAAAAGGTTTCAAGACTATTTATTACTGTTTTCTTTAATAACGGACGTACATAATAGGATTGTTCTAAAACTACATTTTGTACTCACAACAACATATTTCATCGACTTACATCAGTATAACAATTATTCAATCATTTTCACTTTACCTGTGGTTAAATGTCGCCATTTTGACACGACTCTTCAAAGGTGGAGGCGGAAGAAATACCAAAGTCTATATCTCAAAAGTTTATTTTTAACTGTCAAATGGTATCATTAAATGACAGAAGTAAAATCTATTTATAGACATTTATAACTTATTTTACATATAGTTTATAAGTAGCTATAAACTTATTGATATGATTGTTATGAAGTGTTTTGGACATGACAAGGTGACGCCTTGATTTCATTTGTTTTTTTTTTTGGTCCTTCGGGATCATTGATTCAAACATTTTCAAGTGAGAAAAATGCAGTTGCGAGGGGGCGTCAGGAATGTTGCACTTATTTATTATCCCTCATATACAGACTCAATCAAACCGACTCTGCAATTTTCATGTATTTTTTGCGATTAATGCTTCCGAGGGATCACCCTCTTCCAGATTTTTTTACCGATTTCCATTTTTATTATTTAAATGCTCTACGACACTGAATACCACAGTCACGTACTTGTTCCGATATAAGACAGTATCTTTTTGCACATGTGTTCAATGACTTTATGGAAATGTATGTTTGATTAACATATGATTAGCATAAAGAATCATTAAAACAAGCTTAGTCGTTTTTCAGGTCAATAATGTCCTGACCAGGGTTTATAATTTATGACATTCTCCGCCTATACAAATCATTTATATTCTGGTATATTAAACGTATTTATTTCCGACTTTACCAACAAAGAAATAGTGTAAAATACTAGTAGAAAAAAGTCGGCTATATAAAGAAAAAAATAATGATCGAAAAAAAAAAAGGAAACACAATGTATCATATAACAAAGAAGATATATCGATAGATCAAATAATATTTATGATTAATGTATGAGAAATCGATATATAAGTCATGCATGAGTCAATATTTTTTCCATAGCGAAAAAGATGGACTTTTTTTATATAATATGAAAATCAAATTATAGAAAATTGCCCATTTTTATCAATTCAAATAACAACAAAAAATGAAGAAAAACGCGTCACTTTATCTCTGAGAAGGCGTCTTACCTAGAAATGTGAAAAAAACGGAAAGTCTCAAACGCATTTCTCACCCAATAAAACGACAAAAAGACGAAATTAATTGCAATAAAATACGTATTTAGAAAATGAATTGAAGTTTTTAGATACATCATATTTATGTTTTGTAGATGAAATGTTGTGATATGAATTGAAGTATATTAATCTACGATAAGAACCGATATTACCACAGAAAAGACAAATGAGAAAAGACAATGTTGAACTCCATTACATTCAGTATCATGCTCTTATGTGTAATGGAAATAAAAATATTCACATGAATCATTCATGTTTGAGTACTCGCCATTACTGGTATTATATGAAGAAACATGGTCAAAACCCGAGTAAGATTTGAATCCACAACCGCCCCTACCATCAAGGATCAAAGGTTGAATATATAGGAAAGGAGAGTGAAATCTGAATATTAAGACATTTGCGTAAATAACTAGATATTATACTTACTTAAAAACTTGATATGAAAATGAAATGGTTAATTGAACGAACCTATAGTCAAAAAGAACTTATCATAAAAATGTAGGACAATTTGCTAAAGTTTGCACTAATATTTTATTGTTCGTCAGTATGTCAAAATTATTTTTACTGTCCGCAGTGTCATCTTTATGGTCATATGAGGTTTTTTTGCAATAAGCGATGTCATCTTACGTCATGTATAATTGATAGGTAGATGAACGCTAGAACTTGACGGTTCATAATGTTGTCATATATAACACGTTCCTTATTCCCGTGCCGAATAGTTTTATTGACACATTGGCCAGTCATAGTAATAAACCAATAAGTAATAATGACAATATCTACTAAGTATCCATTACTTCTACTCAACTACTTTCCTTGAAACATGGTGAGCTATTCAACAAAAAGGATTTAAAACACACAGCTCTTAAACGTGAGTAAGAGTGGACTATTTAAATCTAAATAAATTTAAAATGTTTGTACGTTCGCTATTAAAATAACATAATTCATAAAATGATGGAAAATGTAAATTAACATATGAATTGTTCTGTCTTATGATTGATTGAAATAAATGCGAATGACTTCACTTTTATGTTTAAGAACATTGTTGCCATTAAATATCTTGGTTGTTGCTAATTACTTCGCGTAATCTAAATGGAACACGCACGTACTACGCGTGTGTTTAAATATTAAATATAATTATGATGATATAATATATGAACCAGTTTACCTCGGATTTCCCGAAACAGTCTGTATGTGTCAGGGAATAATAACTCAATCATTTGATAAAGGAAATGAAAATACAACCGTTAAATATGTGTTATTATAAAGACAAGATAAGATAAGATAAGATAAGATATTTTGGCACAATGTACATACATGGTAATACTATTACATATGGAGTGAGACTTAACACAAACATGAGCACAAGAACCATGACATACACATAACACAAAAATGGTTTAAACCTTATTTCCATTACGGTTAATATTAAAAGCACATTGTGTAGACCTTCTAACTTCATACACAGTACAAAAAAGTAAATCCAGGCAAGTTCAATATTGGATCATTTGTTTTCCTTCCAAATTGGCATGCATGAACAAGCTTTTATAGTACGTCTTATTGTATCTTTTTTACATTCTGTGCAATAATGTGTTCTACTTAATAGGTATGTGTTTTAACAAAACGTAAAACAGAATCACAGCAACCAACCATTTAAGGTTTGCTTTTATTATAAAGTCGCATTCGTCATCTAAATATCATTACAACAACAAATCCCATACAACAATCTAACCACGATTCGTATTCGCACTTTCATACGACTAGTTATGATTTGGGAATGGTTACTATCCACTATGATTGCTATATGGTAGATACCAGGTTAACAGACCAGCCTGCCCGTTCATACAGTCCGATAATAATAGAGCAATAGAGCATTACTGTTGTCTAGTCAGCTTTAAAGTTATCAACAAAATTGTATTAACTTTCCCAAAATGACACTTGGGCAAATCGATTTTTAAGGGAATTACGCACGCTAAGGTTATTTCATTTTATTTTATTTTTTTAGATACGGAATTCTTCTTGATGATTGCATATACGCTGGTGATTATGAGAGAGCTATCCAGATTTTAGAAGAGACGGGTATTCAGGGATATCAAGTTGGCAAAACTAAGGTAATATAATATTTAAATGCATTAAAATTAAAAACCTGATGCCTTATTGTTATCCAGTTTATTTCACCCGTAAATTCATATAGATTTTTTTGGATTTAATACCAGTTACGCAATTTGTACAGCTGCATGGAGACAGGTTATTGCTTAATTTAAAAGGACTAATTTTTCCTACCAAGATTTGGGTACTTATTGATGTTTGTCCCAACATAATGCAAATGTTCAGATCAGTTACGTTTTATCAGAATAACCATTTTCATTGTACAAAATTACTCCAAAATGAAAGCATTTCAACGCTTTTCACTTCACTATAATCGGGTAACGAAATGCATTATCTATTGATTTTCAAATTCATCATTTATAGTTCTTTGTTACCCGTTGTAGGATTTTATCCATGTTAAGTGCATTACTTGATGTTTGCAAAAAAAATGAATTTTATGTTTTTGGCCTTTTTTACCACAGAGAAGCTCCTTTAAGAAATAAAAACGACTACGTGAATGAAGTATTGTCATTTGTTTTTTAAAATGACAAATCTTAAATATAACAAATGGATTTCAAACTAACTTATTACAAAATATTTCACTAAATCTTAAGCAAAATAAGTAGAGAATAATTGTTATAAAATGTGAGTGACAATAAATCATATATAGAACATTTTTTATTCCAAAATAACAATGGATGCGATAATTTGACATAATATGTTATATTCATTTTACAAATTAATGATTGTGATTTAATGTGTGTAGAAGTTTGTTGTTTCTTTCTAAAACACCCGGTTAGTACAAGTGTACAACATCTGAGTTTGTTAATCAAATTTAGGCTTGAGTTTGATCCGGGCGGTGTACCAGGGGCAACTTTCCATTATTACACAATGATGTCGTTCTGCTGTCTGCTTTATTATTACTTTGTTTAAATATGGAATTACTATGTTTAAATATGGATAAAATGATGGAGTATGATAGAGTAACCGTTAATAGGGAATAGTGTTCAGTTATTCTAATATTTGTTATATTGATATATGAAATTGATATATTGATATATGACAATAACTGAATTTATTTGTATTTCTTTAACAAGTTATTTTTCTGTTTAATTATGAGTTTCAAATTCATAAGATATAAATGTTTCATACTTAGTTTGTCCCTTGGAAAAAAGTATGTGTGACTTCTTTACACTGCATTTTGTCATATATAATTTTGACTTTATATATATGTTAAATGACTACATATAGACAAAAAAATCGTGTTCACGAGCTAAGATTGATCGATGGCGATCGATTTTATGAGGTTAAGTCAATAAAAACGCGATCAAAGGCATGCCTCAAATATTGGTCGATGACATCATGAACTGTTATCGTGTAATGATATAAAAAAAAGATTTATTAAAAAATTACCCTATTTGTATAACACAATTTTGTGCTGTATAATATGTTGCATGTGGTTTTCTCCCGGGAGATGCTTTGGTAGTTTAGCACGGAGGAAGGTAGTCTAGTACTGGTGTAACTCTCCAGGAACGATGGTTAGGAAACTACCCACCTATATGACTGAATTACTGTTGGGAAAAGGCGTAAAATGAAACAAACAAACAAACAAAGCATGTGGTTTCTTATCATTGATTCAAAAGAATTCTGTCGACTATTTTTCAATGTATTTGTATCTTATCATAAATGCCTCTGATTTCTGAAAACAATTGGTAGAAGATTAAAGTTTGACTTTAATGCGAAAAGCAATTGTCATATCAAGCTTCTAGTTCGTTGAGAAATAAACTATCAACTATTTCTATAACCATAAAAGAGATTCATGCAGTCGATCGTGCTTTTATCTATGATTTCAGTCAGATGAACTTTATTAAATTGTTAAAATATGAATTATATTCATATAAGCCATCTCAGTGTTTTTTTTACTGAAATTTGAAATTATTGTTATTCTGTCCAGTTACGGTTGGATTTAAAATTCCAATACCTTACTTAAAGTGTTTAAAGGTACATATATTTATATGATTACAGAATATTTAGAATGAAAGATATTTGTCGGTATATCTTATCAAAAAACGTGAATGTGAAATAATCACCTAACGTACTTAAAATAAGAGCGGACAATTTTGTCCGGGAACATTTTAATGTTTACGTATAATATTCATATATATTGATTTACATAGACATTCCATGTAACAAATATTTCAAGAAATAATCAATAGGTTATGAAAAGAAAAAGTCCATCATTTATGTATTTTGAATTATTATACAGTTTCTTATAATTTACTCTTAGAAGCTACTACCACCTGCATACCTAATTGAAAGGAGCAAGTTAATATCGTATTACTAACGGTTGACGGAATGTGTTAAGATGGGCTTTCACCTATGTTATGTTTTCATGTACTGTTAACAGTGAATTTTAACTAAACATGTTTCATTTGGTTATATATTTTAGGTGTTTATGAAATCATGGCAAAAGGAAGACCTTGAAAATTGTAGACGAATAAAGGTAATGTTGATCAGTGATGCATTCAGACCTTTTTTTTGTTGTTCCACAGGAGAAAATTAATCATTTTGTTAAAACAACAATTTGATGATCAAAGGTGTTAAGCCGATGCAAACAAGAACAATATCAGCATACAAATTACCATTAAGTGATTTACCCACGATGAAATTAATTCAAATAATTGTATGCTTAACAATGCGTTAATTTTTCAATATGTAAACACTTGCTATAATTATTTATTAGCGTTTTTCTAATTTTGTCAATTGTTTGTTATATCTTAGTTGGATACCTCTCTATTAAAAATGTGTCGAGAGATAAATCGTTTACCTAATTAACTGGAGTGTAGGTATAAGTTACAGGCACTCCACTGTCGGGAATAAAAATAGAGCATGCTCGTTGATTGGCGACATTTTTTGGGGTTTAC
Organism: Ruditapes philippinarum; assembly: GCF_026571515.1. NCBI lineage: Eukaryota > Metazoa > Mollusca > Bivalvia > Venerida > Veneridae > Ruditapes > Ruditapes philippinarum. The sequence goes on from NW_026861299.1 coordinate 512,022, forward strand.
TTATTGTCACGACAGGGAAATGGATAACGACAGAAAAGTAATTTTTAGATGCTCGTACATTGGTTACTCTTTTCTGAGGTTTCATTTTTATTTCTGCCTACAATACAAAACAGAAAGAACATTAAAACACTCGGCAATCTGATTTATACTGAGGGGGTTGGGGGTGTTGGCAACGCCCCTTCATACAAATGAGAAAGTCTGGTAATTCGATGCTCTTTATATCACTTATTTATAATATCATCAATATCATTAGCGATAAAGTCAAACAATAAACATGATGATCACTAAGAAGCCTAGCATGACTCATTGACCTCTATTTAGGATATAAATTGCAATATGCGGCCATTCTTTTTCATGAGGAGCACAGTTTCCCCTTATACTATTATTAATACATGCACATATAGACAAGGTGTATTCAAAAGTTACCATTGAAAGTTAAATATCTTACATTAATAATTTGTCAAATTTACAATAAATTATATATATTTACAATGTATATGTAAGAATCCTCCCTCCTGACATTTAAAATGACATAGTTGACCATGAGTCTGGCTTATATTAAGTCAATAGGTCATATTGTTCTCGACCTCATTATGTCCATTAGTGTAACATGATCGTGCAAACATGTTACTAAATATAGATTAATTAAACATTAGATATTGCTGAACTAGATCTTTCTTTTTATTTGTTAATTTATTAGTAAACTTGACTCATATTTTAAGATGAGGCATGCTTTTTACCATCAGTAGTATGAATAAACATATTTTTGATAACAAATTTTCATATTCAACACCTTATAGAAAAACATTGGTAGCTTTACAAGGTTTGATTATTACCCGAAAGTTATTACAGATATATTCATATGATACAGGTTGAAGAAATTGAAAGAATTCAGCGTGAACGAGAATTAGAATTAGAACGTCAAAGGCTGTTAGAATTAGAACAGGAACGTCTACAACAATTAGAGATAGAACGTCAACGTATCGAAGAAGAGAACCGACTTGCCATACAGCGACAACAAGAAGAGTTGGAAGAATTAGAACGCCGGAGAGCTTCTCGAGATTCATTGTCGATGACGTCAGAAGATACGTCATATATCAGTGATGACCACATCACAAGCACTCCGAGAAAGCCCGAAGAAAATGATATCAGTACGTCTCAATCAAGAAATTCAAAAACAAACTATATAAACAATTTGGTTACTTAATATACATCCCTTTTTAAGAATAACAAGTGTTATACACATGTTTACAATTGCTCCATAATCTGTGAAAAATACACAGAATCAAACAAACTAAATTTTGATATCAGCAGATGAAATAAAATAAAATTGATAAAGATATATTTCTATTTTTTAAATATATTTTCCAGGTGGCTATATCAGAACGGATGATCTGTTGAAAGAAAAGCTCTCACAACTTCATACAAACGAAGATGGAATTCTTGAAGGCATTGGTGGACCTGTCAAATATGAGGATTGTAAACTCCCACGGTATATACCTACAGGCCAGGATGGGATTCCAACAAAGCGCCAACTTTCAAACACGTCCGAAGAAAGCAAAAGCACAACAACAGGCTCCTATGAATCTGAAATCACCAACGATCAATGGTATATTTTGTTTAATTTCCATATTAAAGCATCATTTTTATATACATTTATAGATAATATTTCAATAAAATTTAACACAAATACATTGTTTCTGAAAATCAAACATATTGCAGCAACTATTAGAAATGAACAAAAGAATAATCAGGGACTCGGTTTTATTTAGTCTGCTTTAAGAGGCAATGAAATGTAGAACATGTTGCAACCTTACCCTGCAGCAAACAAAAGTGATACGCATCTGTCTTCAGTGTAGAGACAGGCCAGTCTGCACATTATGTGGTGCCTGACCAGCCCCTATACTTTTGGCTGGACAACTTTTCAAAATTTCATCTTGATATTAAAAAAATTGATAAAGGACAAATGGAAAATGGAAGTCGGACATGTCAATATGACAAATTCGGCAGATTAAGGGTAAATCTTTTATACCACAAATTAACATAAAATACAGTGCACTTTTCACTAAGTGTTTAATAGATAAGGTTTATCTTTTCAGGCGTCCTTACGACATATTTCAAGTTTCGGAGAGGGAATTTGAAGAAAATGATGCCATATTTAAAGAGATTATGAAACTTGTACGTTTAGTTATGTACGTCATCATGTTCTTTGCTATCCTAGGAGGCGCAGTGGTCAACAAACTTTCTCTGATGCTTCTCATATCTGGGGTCAACAAGGTCAGTTACCAAACGTATTATAACCTGAACAAACAACTTTGAAAAATAACTTCTAATAAAAAGAGAATTTCAGCAGTAGGTTTAAAATCAGATTTTAAGAAATGTTTTCCTCCAATGGTGAAAAAGTCTTGAAGGAAATTCATTTTAATCATTTAAAATAAATGATTGCAATATCACTTGGAACCTGTTTTTGCATTCATTTATGTTACAAATTGCATAAAATTTATCTTTGTATTTCGATTTGCCAAAATGAATATACATTCTTGAATAACAAATGTACGTCCTTGTAAAATATGAAACAATTGTTTTCTCTTTAATGCAGGATGAAGAAAGTCGAGGGGAACACGTGACCACGCTTCTGTTCTGTATTTGCGGACCACTTGCGTTCAATTGGTTTATGTCGATGATGAAAACTTTGTTTGGAGGAAAGGAATGGCCGTCAGTTAAAACATTCTTAATGGTAATAGCAGTACAAATTTCACAGAGTGTTTAATCAATACACCCTTGATTTTAAAGCAATAATATTTAAAAGTGTATATATATTTTTTATTTATATCTAAGATATATTTCAAACAAAAATTTGTTTTATTTCTCATTACACACAGAATTAATTTACATGTATTGCTATTAAGAAACGATTATATTTCTTGGGTACTATGGTTTTCAACTTTATTAAAAACCATTCGTTTTTCCTCATTTTCAGCTACTTGTGTTGGAATGTCTTCAAGCGTTTGGTGCATGTTTAATCATATACCGCATCCTTCCATCGACTGACATGTTTCGTGGAGTTATTATTAGCTTTGCCGTGTGTCAAATCCCAAGTTTGTTGAAAGTGATCGTTCGTGAACGCCGACCAAACCCAAGCATTAGTGAAATCGTTGCTATCGTCCTAAATGTATTAGCTTTCGTCGTTCAAATCGGTATTCTACCGTTTCTAACTACAGGTTTGATCTTGGACGGTAATCATACAATCTTAGAGGGAGTTAACTCTACAACATATGAACAAACGCCTGTTACCATTGTCGGCCATATTGAATGGGAATTGATCGTTGGTTTGCTGTTATTCTCCCTAGGCTATTGGGAAAACTACGTTTCAGGCGACTGGACAATATGTGGAAAGTTTCGAGTACCTTTCAAACACTGGAGGAAGATTTTACAAGATTCAAGAGACACTGTAAATATTCTCGTTATCCCGTGGAAAATAGGTTGCATGATACTTCTCTCAAGATTATTGACGGAGAACACAGATTTTCGATTAGCTTCCACTGCAACTGAATATGATAATACTACGGACACAGTACCAATGGACAGCGTTGAGGACCATTTTCACTCATACAGTTTGATGTACTTACAGATAGGATCCGGCATTGTTATAACCTACCTTTCTGGGTTGGCTTGTAAATTACACATGCAACGAGTAGCGTTTTCCTTCTCAATTACACTTGCCCCACCAGTGACATTGGCTCTAATCTATCTACAATGTCATTTTGAATTCATCCCAGCGCATTGGCACATGGGAGGATGGTTTTGTCCTGGCGAGGATATAAGTGATTTGTTTATACCGTTAGCATGTGCTCTTGCTCTCTGGCTATCCTATTGCATCACAGTGTCTCACATATGGTTCCCTCAAAGTGAAAGAATGGCTAAACTAGAAAAGTAAGAATTACATTTAGTTTTTGTTTGTTTATTTTCATTTTGATACATATTATTTAATATATCAACTCATTTTAATAGTAAATGTATTGCAATATATGAAAACAGTCCAAAAGTTGTAATTTCATCTTAACATAAGAACAGAATGCATCTATAAAAAACTTGAAAGAATACTAATAGAATACATTAAATATACTTTTAATTTCAAAGGTTGTTTGTGACTCCACATTTCGATGGCATATTCCCAGACTTTACACTCACCCTTCGACGCCGGCGCAATGACAAAGAGATCAAACTGACTGGGTTTGACACTTTCCGCTATGTTGGAGAAGAGAGTTACGAGGAAGGGATATACAACACTAAGCCAAACGTTGTTCCGCAGATCTACGCATGCGCGACAATGTGGCACGAGACCAGACAGGAGATGACACAGCTTTTGAAATCAATGTTCAGGTATATATAATTTTGATATTGCAACAGGCAATGTTAATATAATCAACTATGGTTTTAAAATTTGCTTAAAATGCACATATTGCAACTGTTTTATTTCATTACATTTTCGATCTGGATTTGAAATTATAAATACATAACAGTGCTTTATTATAACATTATATATAATTGATGACAATTGTATGTAACATTTCTACATGTATAAAATTGTTTTTATTTCTTTACAGACTGGATTACAATCACTGCGCAAGCCGTCTAGCTCAAGAAAAATTCAAAATCAAGGATCCCGATTATTATGATTTTGAGAGTAAGAATTTTCTTTTCTTTGACAAATTATAAATATTTCTATCTATTTCATTAAGTTTTGACGGAAAATGCCGTCTTCACTCTTTGTGTATTTTATTGTTGACGTCAACGGCGTCATTTCCAGTAAAGATTTCAGATAGCATATTGTAGGAAAAAAGTGATTTCGAAAATAAACAGCAAACTACTCGATAAAGAGGGTTGTAACCCCTCGAAATATTGGAGGTTGACAAACTTTGTGAAATAGATATTTATTAATTGTTTCCAGAGTGTTTTTTAAAAATATTTCATTTTGACATTATTTCAAATATACATATACTCTTAGTAAATTAAATCATTTACATAGCTAATTTTGAAATGTTTCAATAATGAAAATAATTTTCTGCTTTTCCACATAATATATTTTTATGTACACGTTTATTTGAAATAATGATTCTTTTCTTCAGTTCATATAATATTTGACGATGCGTTCGAGTTAAATGACGACGTGGACAAGTTTGTACCTAACAGTTTTGTGAAGCAATTAATGGAATGTATGGAGGATGCTGCACGGTTAGTTATACATGAGCATTAAATAGTTCTATCACTTTATCATATTTGAGCATGAAAAGGTTATACAGCTTTAACTTGTATGAGCATTAAATAGTTATACACCGTTATCTTGTTTGAGCATTTTATTCGCTATTTAAAGAATAGTTGTGTTGAAAGATGTTTAATATGCTAAACAGTTATGTAGTATGAAGAAGAACAACAAAACGACTACAACAACAAGAACGATAGCTTAACAAGGTGTACGCTAATATACCACTGCAAGTTCTTCTTCTTGTGTTTGTAGCGTGACTATAACATAAACATGCCCGATAAATTGACAGATTTTATCACTTTCATTTGCTAGGATAAACGAATTTTGTTGCAAAAGTTCAATAATCGACATATAATTGGGCAAGGTTATCAGCAATTAACCGAGTTGGATAAAAATGAAATACCGACTAAAATGGAACATTGTTCACAAGAAAAATATATATTTATCTTCTAAAATTGGTAAACAAATCAGAGAATTTAATATGAAACTGGTTAGGTTAATGTCTGAAATATACATAACTAGCTATACTAAAACAAGGCGCCGACTAAGATCAGATAATATTTTACAGTAGATGCTCTTATTTCGATTCTTTTAATTCAATCCGTAAATGTTATCATTAATCAATATCTGCGGAAAGCAAAATTAATCATATATTTTGTGCTTAACTCTATGTTTTAAAATGTATTCTCACGTTATATGGATATGTTTAAAATTGACTATTTAAAACTGAAAAGATATAAATGAATGTTTTATTGACAATATGTTCAATATATTTTGCATTACACGATCTTTTTATTAACATAATAGTTATACATTTGCTTAAACTTCTTTCTTATTATTAACTTAATTGGTCAAATGAAAAAGGCGTAGGCAATAACAAAAGAACATCGACATAAAAAATGCCGCATAACATTACAGGTCTGTAGTAAAAGGTCCTATACTAATATCACCACCGACGAAGTTCGTTACCCCATACGGTGGACGACTTGTATGGACCATGCCTGGACATACTAAGATGGTTGTTCATGTGAAGGATAAGAACAAAATCAGACACAGAAAACGGTGGTCACAGGTAATATGTCTTAACGTTTATAAATCCTTAAATGTCCCTTTCAGCCATGACATGTTTTTCATGTTTAAATGTGATTATGAAGAAAAGGATCATATGGTATCAGTCTTCAAATAGCCAAAATAATAGTTACTAGCAATCTTGCCATTCACAAATGAGGTTAATGGAATAAATATTTTAAATAACCGAGTGCTTAACACGTCGGAATATTACTCTAAGAATCGCTAGCAGTTTGGGTTCAAACCCCATCAAGAGCATGCCATTTCTTCCTTGAGCGCAAAACTTTACACTCATTGCTCAGTTATGGCTAGTTCAAAATACAAACTATGACGTGTTGTTCCCATTGCCTTTACAAAATGCGCTTCAAATGCTACTTGCTTTTTAATAAATTGTGTTTTTGCACTTTAATCTACCTTCCAAATATGAAAGTCTTTGTTCTTTGAAGAATATAATGTTTGGAAAAAAAGATCTGTTTTCGTTTCTAAACTGAGATTGTGTTGTAAATAGATGGATTACAAAATGCGAAAATTCCACCGAAGTTGATTTAAAAAATTTAATAAGATTTGTACAAAACCTTCGTCTGAATGTCTGTGAAAAGAACCTTTTTTTGAAAATCTGATTACGAGACGAGATAACAATTTATTCCTGTAGATCCATTTCAACTTGCAAGGATGATGTAAAATTACATTTATAATTGCTGATTGATCGGAGAGGAGGATGAATTTAAATTGAGTTTTATTGATAACAAATTTACTAAAGTAAGAAATGGGGAAAATGCCATTGAATCGATACTTGATATAAAGGTTTTGATAACAGCTTGATAGAATAAATACTAAGACAAACAATCTTATTTATTTAGCCAATTTAAGAAAGGATAGCAACTTAAATAAGTGGATTTCTGAATCAAAATTAGAAAAATTCAAACCCCTTTATTATTTATTCTACTAGTGAATGGCCAAGATGCTGTATTTTGCTGAATAGGCTATATATTCTGCTAAACTAATATGAATTAATTACATTGATATCACGAATTCAATGTCATTCAAAGTCTCCGACAAAGTTAATAAAACTTTCAAATCAATAATTTATGTATTTTTATTACAATATAATATTATTTCATTACAATTTGACAGTGTATGTACATGTATTACCTGTTGGGATATCGGCTGTTTGGATCAGGGGACAATGAAAAGGCATTCACTGAAGAGACTGAAAGTCGTATCTCAAAGGCTCGAAACCGTAAGAAGGGCAAGTCCAAGAAAGATAATCTGTCTCGTCCTGTCAAATCACTTTTCAATAAAATGGACAGCGAAAAATATGAAAAGGTTAGCAATTTTTTTTTCGTTTAACCTTCTTTGTCTGAAGCAATATAGAGCGGTATGTGTTTTAAATTACTGATGCCTCTTAACTACATTCTTATATGTTATAAAAACTAAAAGAACTATTTAAGCACGTAATCACATTAACATTTCCAAACAAGTTAATAGTTTTGTTTTTTTCATAATAAGATAACATGTTTGATACGAAATTATATTCATAAAAGACATTTGTCCGAGATATGTTGTAGAAATTTATACTATTGGTACTTCTTTAAATAGGCTGAAAACACCTTTATTCTCACCTTGGATGGTGATGTGGACTTCAAACCCGAATCTGTCAAATTGCTTGTGGATCGAATGAAGAAAAACAGGAAAGTCGGCGCTGTATGTGGGCGTATCCATCCAATCGGCTCTGGTATGTAGACAATTATGGTCATTACTGAAAGCATTGTAATAAATCTCAATATTGCACGAAAAGAGGCAGAAAGTCTATAAAATATAAATAATTAGAGTTTAACAACAAAATTTATAAGTAGAACATGATTTATTACTCAAAATGAATCAACAGAAAATGAAAGTTTATGTATTTTTGTAAAAACTGATTAACCAGCGTAAAATTAGTTATGATATATAGCGTATAAAATTTAAGTGAAATAAACCTGTATTTATGGCATTAATAAACCTTTAATGTTTTCCAAATATCACATTTTCTACCATGTGCACGTCTTCATATGTCTGCTCGTTTTCGTTTGACAAGAAACATGTGCCCGTCGTCCCGTTTATTAGATGAAGGAAAATATATGATAAACTAAACTCTTTTGAAGTATCAGATAAAGAAGATTGATATATAAGTTTCTAGAATTTCAGTAGTCAGAATATAACTATTAAATTGTTAATTGAGGAGGCTAGTTTGTTCATATCCTTCAATTATTTTGCGAAGTTATACTTGCCAAATATGACATATAGATACGGCGGATGTAATAGATACACGTGATTATTGACAATTCTTGCGCCGCGACATATACATTTGACTTATAAAAATTGGTCTATCATATCATTTCATATTTCCAAGTACACCTCCGAGATTTTCAGTGATTTTTTAAAAAATAAGTGATATTTTGTATTTTTCAAATATATTAATGATTCTGAAAATCAATTGTTTTTTTCATATTGCACTAAAATGACTAATGGGCGATACATTGTAGAGTGTTAAAGAGAAAACATATTAATAAATTTGCAGAGCGATTTCAGTGAACAAAACAAAACAAATTAATGATTTGAATGTATTAACAACATAAGTTGAATAAAATTGATATATGGATCAGATAGAGACGTGCATATTAGTATTAAAATACTTTTATTGATGAAGAAAATCTAATTATGGGGCATATTACTATTCAAGGTCCTATGGTATGGTATCAACAATTTGAGTACGCAGTTGGTCATTGGCTTCAGAAAGCGGCCGAGCATGTGTTCGGTTGTGTACTATGTTGTCCTGGTTGTTTCTCTCTGTTCCGTGGTTCTGCTCTCATGGATGACAATGTGATGAAAATGTATACAACCAAACCGACGGAAGCGCGGCATTACATACAGTTTGAGCAAGGTAATTGGTGAACAGAACTTTCACAAAAAAAAAATTAGCATGCTTTTACAAGCTTTTCCTTTCTTGTAGGAAAGTAAAATTAAATCTTTGTCCGTAATTATTTTCTTTACTTTTAATTCTGACATTTGAATGCATTAAATACAGATGCTTTGAGTATAATGCAAATTGCATAAGTTTTTGTCTCTCATTGTGGGAAATTAGATAAATTGTTATTTGATTATATCTTTCACAAGGATTTCTCATTTCTAATCAAAGGACAAAAAAATAACATAAACAAAATTTCATACTTAAACGTGATTAAGTAGCTTTAGAACTGTCCTAATTGGAATAAATCATTTAAAGTAACATTTTTCGATGTTAAATACTTTCACGAAATCATTTTTTTTCTAAATTCAATATTATGACATTAACAAAGATTTCTGTGGTATTTCGATTGCAAAATCTAAACACAGAGAAAACATATCCCATAAATTGTGAGCATGCTTCATTACACTGAAACTTTCTCTGAAGTTTGATTGATAAGTTCATCAATTAATGTACATGATAATTGCATATGTAACCCTACTTAATCAATGGACTTTTTAATTGTTGAAATCAGCAAAAATGAATGAGTGATAAAGATTCATTGAAAATTCTTAAAGTAAACTCTAATGAACTTAAATGAAAAAGAAAAACTTAATCAAAAGGTTTATGTTTTGGATATATAAAATGACCGATACTTTTTCACTTGATTCGATTAATAAATAATATTATTCCTTTGGAATTGTTTTGTTGTCATTAACTGAAAAGTGTTAATCAGATTTGTGTATGATTTGTTTCATAAGAAATGTCCAACTTTAGATTGATTCATATTGTATTCCATGGAAGGAGCAAATTGATGAATACCATAGCCTTACATATAACCTTTTTCTTTTTTTAACCCGCCGAAACAAACTTATTATATTCATCAATACATATTTTTATATTTTTTCAGGCGAGGATAGATGGCTTTGTACATTGCTCTTACAACAAGGACACCGAATTGATTACTGTGCAGGCGCAGACGCTCTTACGTTTGCCCCGGAGACTTTCAATGAATTTTTCAACCAACGTCGTAGATGGGCTCCCTCAACACTTGCTAACATGATGGATCTGTTATCTTCTTGGTATGATACAGTTCGTATCAACGACAATATCAGCCGACCTTACATTCTGTACCAATTTATCCTAATGGCTTCAACAATTTTAGCTCCTTCGACAATCATCCTGATGATAACTGGTTCATATCACTCAGTACTTGGTCTTGGTATTTGGGAATCTTACCTTCTGTCAATTTTACCAGTGGGTGTGTACATTACAATTTGCATGACGATGAAGAATGATCACCAGATCACAGCTGCCGCAGTTCTCAGTGCCATATTTACAGTCGTGATGATGATTGCGACTGTCGGTACTATTATCAGCATTGTAACGGAAAATTTCGGAAGCCCTAACGTCGTTTTCCTGACAGGCCTTGTAGGAGTTTTCACCATAGCTGGTATACTTCACCCTCAGGAGTTCTTTTGTTTGGTGTATGGTTTGTTGTACTTCTTAACAGTACCCTCTACATTCATCCTTCTGACAGTATACTATCTGTGTAACCTGAATAACGTCTCATGGGGAACTCGTGAAACACCCAAGAAACTTAGCAAAGAAGAACAGGAAGAAAAACAAAAATTGGAAGAGGAAAAGAAGAAAAAGAAAGAAAGTAGATCTCTATTGAACAGAATTGGTTTAACGAAGTTGGTAAATGATTTTAGAGAGCTGATTCAAACAATGGTCGGTATCAAGGTTGAGCGAAAGGAACAGAAAACGGCTGCGTCGCAAACGGAAGATACTAAACCTCCAACGCCTATACTAAAAGACAAGCCTTCTCGATTTGAACGACAGATTAGCAAACCAGTTACTATTTTCGAAGATTTGACACCGTCAGGTTGGGAACCAAATCCCGATAGACCCTACTGGGTACACCTTGAATATATGGGGAATGGCAGCGTAGAAAAACTAGACGAAGATGAGATCGACTTTTGGCGTTTCATTATCAAGAAATATTTGCATCCATTGGACGAAGATAAAAGTCACAAAGAGAAAATTGCAAACGATCTTATCAGCTTGAAAAACAATGTTGTTTTCATATATTTCATGATAAATTTCTTATGGACGATTATAACACTCCAACTTCAGACAATGGAGGACAAACTGAAGGATTTTTATATCATAAAGAAGTATGAACCTCTATCGCTTATGTTTTTATCTGTCTTTGCATTCTGTATTACATTGCAGTTTGTCAGCATGTTCGTCCATCGTTGGGGAACCTTTTTGCATTTGATGTCTAGCACAAGAATTGATTGGTTTAAAAATGTGTCGACAGAAGAAGATTTTGTCCGATTTGTTGTTGCTGAGGCACAACGTTTGCAACGAATGGAACCTGCACCGGACTACGATGAGATGCCACCTGATTACGATGATGATGACGACGAAGATGACGAAACAGTAACCATGACATCAATGCGGGAATCAGATACTCATTATAACCAACTACGTGAAACCGAACGTTATGCACAAGAGCAACCGCATGAAGGGCACAGACCGGATCGGCAGAGATCAAGCAGAAAAAGTAGACACCTGTCAAGTAATTCGAGGCAAAATGATGTACCAATATTGCAGCAAATCTTTGAAGACAGACTTGACAATATTCACAGGAAGTGGAAACAGGGATCGCTTGCATTTAGGAACAATAGACCAAGTGGTCGTTTTGAAAGGAGTGACAGTCACCGTTTTTCGAGTAAATTTAATGACATGAGACAACGAATGTTGAAAAGAAGTTTTAAGAAGAATAGCAATGGAAGTGGATATGACAATGGTACATTTCAAGGTGTTGTAGTTGAAACATTATGAGATTTATAACTATTTTTGTATTGTACAGTTCTATCAAAATAAAATAGAAAAAAATAATCATCTTGCCAAGCTAAAGATAATAGCAATTAGGATAGGTTATATCTATCTTTAATTGGGAATGTGGTCATTTAACCGGAATTTCAAACTAAATTGCTCAATGTGATACCTATTATCGTAATATTTATTTACAAAGACATATCTTGTTAACTGCTTCTTATGTATTGATTCAGTATGTTTTCTTTTGATAACATAAGGCATATTTTGAAATACATTAATCCGTTTCCATCTTGAAAAAAATGTGTGCAAAATCCTAATTGAACGCTTTTGAATAAGAAATAAACGTATAATTTTAGCCTCTATCTCTTATTCACTTTTCGAATAAAACCATGTATAATCTTGAATACTCTGCAGTGTAATTATGCGTATATTTATTTGACGTTTGACGAATGATTATCACATCATTTATTGAATGAGTGCCTTCGTTGTGCCAATATATAGTTTTAATAGATCATAAATTACATTCTTGTTATTTGAATAATAATTTACCAAGTGTAATATCTTCGCTTAATTGTTTACATTTTAATTATTCAATATTTTAGAAAACTTCAGCATTGCAACGTTTATGTTTATGTGCTAAGATGTCTTATTATGTTTGCTAGTTCTTTGTAATTTACATATTTTGTTTGACAGTTATTTGCGATTTATATATTATACTTTATTTATACTGGGCGAAGATATATAACAAGACGCTGGAAAGTCAACGCATAGTATAAATATTTTGTGCACTTTTGCACGTGTTAGAATACTAGGTTTTAATTAGTAAGTTTTGTATTATACTGTTATTTTAGTCCATTCATGTTGAATCTCTATAATAAACAATAAAGTGCTATATAAAAAAGATTAGGTTGTCTTTTAATTAATGAAGTATTTAACCATAATAAACTTTTCTGATATGATTATTTCAATATCGATAAAAATCTATCACAAGAACAGAAAAGGGTTTTAGCAAGCTCAAAAGCGTAAGCCTCGGCTAGATAAAAACGTAGTAAAAAAACTTATGAAACATACAATACAATGTAACAGAATCAATTAAGCTCAAGCCGTTAAAGTCATCGAGCTTGTTTTCGACTTTAAATAAATTGTTTGTCTGCCTTGAAATTTTACTTTTTCTTGCTAAGTCAGGTCATTTAAAGGGTAGGGCAAAGTCGCTCCTCATTTTTTTTGCTTACTTTTCTCTATCCTATTTTAAGATAATGCAAATAAATTACATTTGTCAAATCTAGAGAATTCCATGCTCTCTTTTTCATGTTTTGAAAGTAATTTCAGGATAAACTACAAACAATTTTGTCTTAATCATATTATTGTCGGAAGTGAAGTTACTGAATTCAATGGCATATTGTTTCGTTTAAAGCATACTACTTTCGGGATATAGAATTAACCTTAGGACCGTCTCGCATTCCGTCCATAAAGTGACAACACAAAAAGTAATTAGGAGGCATCCGTGTCCGATGGACACATTTCCCATTTTAATATAACATGATAACTTGTATATTATCTAAACTGAGTAGTGTACAAATGTGTCTAGGTAGTATAATTTTTTAGTGTATGTAATAAGCTAAACTGGTGAAAATAATAATATGTTGGGGAAAATACAATCACAAAAGTGAAACGATTTTTATACAAGCTCATCGTATTGAACTATCTAACGTAAGAAGCATGTGCAGTAAGCCTGTTTCTGTTGTACTAGAAGTTCAAAAGGTATTATAAATCCTGTCCAATAAATTGTTAAAATCATTATTCTCTCATGGCCTTTACCCGGAGTATGAAATTGCTATTTAGGCATGCAAGGAACCAAATCATAGCCCTTTGCTAATTAAATCACAGAACTACGACTAGTGTGAGATGCTCTGCCCTGAAAGTCTGTAAACTGAGTCCCAGTAAGGTAAAGTTTGTCTAAAATATATTGTAATTATTTGTGGAGATATATAGATGATGAGATGAGAAATGATATAGTCTACGGATTTACACATGTACATCGGAGTATAAAGAAAGAAATATATAATAACGAGACACAATTCCACATAATAATAATTCAATATGACATAAATAAGAAACCACAAGAAACAATTATCAAATCAAAACATTAACAACAATGTTTATTTGATTGGATTGTCTTTTATCGGTAAAAGACGTATTTGATTCTTTTCACGGACAAGTCAAACGATGAAAAATTATATACATACCGGTAATACACTGTAGATGGCGAAGAGAATGAAAGCAAAAAATAATAAAAATAATAAAGTGACTATTGTTGTTTTACCCAACTCAGGAATCGTCCGTTTTGTTAAATAAAGTTTAACATTCAGAAAAATCTGCCTGAAACACATATATCTTGCTTTAAAAATACCATATGTTTGCAGATGGGGATGACGAAATAAAAATAATTAAAGCATGTATATAATGTCATGTATATAACAGTAAGATGCATATAAAACATAGCTAGTAGCAATGATATGATCATGAGGTTTACTGTACCAAAATATATGTACAAGTAAAATGGTTTTCTGCGGGAAACATTTGTAATGATATAAAGATATTTCATTTAACTATTTTCAACATTGTTTGGGGAAAAAATAAATAAACGTTTGTATCAGGAATATAGTTGAAAATAATCGATAAATAGAAGGAGGTCTATGGAGACTGGTGACAGTTGAAGACCGGAGGCCGGAGAGAATGTCGAACATAAAACAATTACGGTATTTCTTTTTAAGAAATGATTAAATACCATTGTATGAATAATTCCGTGCAAAATTTACACAAATTTACGCAGAAAATATCTCTATTTATTATTGCAGATGCCACTACGAATGTTTTGTAGATTTTCACTATAAACAATTTATTGTTTGTAAAATTTGAGATCATTGATAATATTTTTTTTCAAACACATCATGTAAGATTTTCCACCTTAAACGGTAAGATAATTATAGAAAATTGGAAATATCACGTAATGGTTCTATGTTCTTAATCAGATGTAACTCGAGGTAAATCCGTAACGTACCGGCTAACGGTATTTAGCTAGGTTTTCGAAAAGGTCAATTAACCAATCATGTACGGTTAATAGATCACATGCTCCTCCGGTCTCAACCCGGTACGGAATTAGACCGAACCCATTGTAGTCTAGAAAGTAGTTCTTTAAAATTATGAAATGGCCCAATTTAAGTCATCTCTAGTTAGATTGGTCATAATTAAAGTGTATTTATTGCATGTGTGTAGTTTTTGTGTGTTATATGATGACTTTAAAAGTTGTTTTTTGTGTATTCTCCAGGATCTCATTTGTTGGTGGAAGGATTAAAGATGTACTACCCACCAGCTGTCAGGAGTTTTTAAAGTGGTGAATTTAAACAGTGTTACAACAGAATGAAGATTTCTGGAAAAAGTAGATGGCTAACCTATTATATTTTGGGCATCATTTGACTTAGATAGTGTTAATGTTTAAAGTTGAAGACAGTATATAATTCATCAAGAACAGTGGAATCCAGAATTAAACCTCAAATTTGACTGATTTACTATAGAACCAATAGTACGAAAATTCACCGGGCCGAGTCCCTCCATGTACCGAAAACAGGTCACGTGCTCCTCCATGCATCAAAAATTAAACGCGTACCAATACCCTGCGGGCTCCGGCCCGCAGGGAATAATATATTTTATCAATACGATTGTAATGTTATGATTCACAACACTAATTATAGTTGTATTATAGTTTAGGGACCTTTCTGTTGAAAATTTACAGAGTTAAATCGTATACATTATACATGCACAGTGCGTTAAATTGAGTGTAGGTATTAGTTACCCACACTTCTGAGCATGTCCATTGATTGGCTCATTTTTGCTGTGTTACTTAATGTGGCGGCAGAGAAAAGGAAAGCGATAGAGATATCATATTCAGATGCTCGTTTATTGTTTACTTTTTTCTGGGGTTTCATATTGTGATAACATGGAACGTGTTTTTATGTTTGACTATGATGCAAAAGAGAAAGAGCATTAAAACACTTGGCTATCTGATTAATACTTGCGGGCTACGCCCCCTCGTACAAATCAGATAGCCTCGTGTTTCGATGCCCTTTCTATTGCGTAATATGTTTTTGTTTCAAAGCCAGGCAGTCGGTTTAATCTGAAGCAAAAATATGTCAATGTTCATGGAAATGTGTCTGTCTACATAAAAAGCGTCGTTTGAATCCACAAAAGGAAAGGCACCTGCTTATAATCACCATCCGTCTCTCAAATAACTTAAATTTAGATTACAAAATGTTAAAACTGTCTAAGAATGTATCTTCAAGCCATAGGTTTATATTTTCTATTTCGTATAGGCATATTATGAGAGGAAAATAATATTTTATGCCTCATAAAAACAAGCACAGACATATGTTTGACATTAGGACATATATGTGTTGTCTTTTTTCAGTTGTGGAAGATCGAACAGGATATTAATGCTGAAAAGAGTTGCTGAAAGTCTATGCAACTATACATCATTGCTCGGCTTAAAACCGATATACGCAGACATAAATCTAGTTATTTTCCTTTAAATTTGATATATATATATATATAACTTTGACGAATGTTCAGTATAAATGTCATACAAGACAAAAGCAGTGTACCAGGTGTTTGTGGTAAATTCTATTTATGTATTGAACATTATTCATAAATGTAAGATCGCTGTTTACTTCGTGAAATTCTAAAAAAACGGCATTAAAGTCGTATACCCAAGTATGACACTAAATAGTTACACTTTTTGACACTCAAGACTCGTATGTTGTTTATATGAAAGAAAAACCTTATACCATTTTTATATATAATTCTCGTACATGTTTATATATGATAATAAATACTCAGTCCTTTTTAACATATGACAGAAAATCTCATTACAGTAAAGCATCGTACTTTCTTATATATAACAGTAAAAAATTAATTCGTTTTTCATATAAGATACTTAACTCGCGTACATTTTATATATGGCAGCAAGGACTCATATGTTTTTCTATATATGACAGTTTAATTTCATACCTTTTTATATACGAAAGTTAAGACTAATCTCTCATCTATATTTAACAATTTAAAGCCTGTTTTCAAAACTAACCAGTTACGCCTGGTACCTTTTCTTATATAACAGTAACGACTAATAGCTTTTTAATACATATAACATATATATATATATACATACAAATAACAATGAACCCTCTTAACTTTCTTTTATATACAGTAAACAGTTAAAATTTGTATACCATTTGGTATGCAATTGATATATATTAACAATAACAATTTGTTATATTGACCTCTGACACAAATGTTTATTTCAAATCTATCGTCAAACCGTACCCGCCAGATTCAAGATATAAAATATAAAATGTGAACAAGGTTATTTACTCTTCGGTTTGCCAACATTGATTTTATAACACTAACAATTCGTTTGCAAAGACTGTCCAGATAGTGTTTCATAAGATTTTTAAAGGATCCACCGGTAAGAGAAAATCCGAAACTCTGTGAATTTTTCGGTAACAACAACAACAAAAACAACAGCAATACCAGCAATAACAAAATAAAATAAGTTCAAAATATATGTCAAATATGTTTTTACATCAGTATCCAGTCGTGCCATTTTTCAGTAATATATATTTAAGGATATAAAGCCATAATTATCTAGTGGAATATTTGTATAAGAGTTTTTGGTTAACAGTATGGTCGAAGGCAGATTCTCGTAAGAGTTGTAAAATAGAATGTGTACATGAATATTGTTCCAAAATAATATATATAAGGTTCCGGAATAAAATATATTGCTGCTATTTTAAGTGTTTTTTAACCATGCTTCAATAACTTCTTGCATGCGCCTTTCCTCTTTTTATGATATATACGTCAAGCATAATTCTTTCATACAGGTATTTTTCAATTGTACCTTTTCAAAATTCAAGCAATAGCATTTACATCACATACTCGTATATTGCTGTTTACATTTTGCAGATATTAAGAAATAAACAATCAGGTCAGTAAGAACGTTATCAAAAGCTTTTGTTGTACATTTTACTTCTAATGGAACATCACACATTTTTTTCTCTACTAAGGGATATATCATTATTACGAATGGCGTTATTAAGTATTAATATAGAAGATGAAATACAGCAGGAAATATAGGCGCCGATGATTTAGGATGAAGTATAATGAAGAGTAATAACATGTGTGTTATTCATATGTTATATTATAATTGTAATGAAACGTTGTGTTTCTTTGATATTCTATAATCATAAATAATTGTGTAGGACAAAGGTAGGTCGGTGTTTTCATTTCTTACAGGAATGTAGATATTTAAGTTAACAAACTAATTTGTTTTATTATATTATGTTGCCTCTCTTTTGCTAAAGCCAGTGTTCTAGTTTTAATATATAAGATATATATGAATATGATATTATGGACATATAAAATGAAAAAACATTAGGCCACAAAACAAATTTATTTAAAACAGGAATACAGCAATGTTGACGAGTACCTTGATAAAAATCATATTGGACCAGAGCTAGCTGACAATGAATATATTGTAGTTGTCAGCTGGTTACAAATTCAAGAATATTTCCTTTTTGTACAGATTAGATTTAAATAAGGTGATCCTGTTGTCCTTTTAAGAACATCGTGACACACAGTCACATAACTCGAAACAACCAAAATTCGAAAATACGATGACGAAAACGAAATCAATATGTCAAAAACTTTCAAACTTTCATCATCCTGATTTCTTTATATCGTTATTTGAGTTTTCACCATCGTACTTACGATTTTTCATCATCGTACATTAATAAAATGGATCTTCCTCCAAAATACTCTGTTCTTGTATGTTGTAATTCAGGTTGGTACCACATTTCAGTGAAATTTTATATATGTATATAATTATGCTTATAAAACAATTTTCAAACACCGAAGAAATGTAAAAATATGTTCTGCAAATGTTTGTCTACATTTAATGTAATCATTTAATTATATGCATTCATTTCTTATTGAAAAAATAGACTTAATAGAAAATAAATTTCCAATAACTTCCCTCTATTTACATGAAATGTTAAATTCGGTAATATCGTTATAAATAATGCTTTTTGGAATTTACAATATTGATAAATCTTAATTTGAGCATTATATTATGATATAAAACCATAAACATATTGTGTTACAGGATCTTAAAGGAATTATATACTGAAATCTGTAATTTTTTGGCATTTTTCTTAACGTTAACATTTAACGCTCACTGAAGCTGGTTAGCTGATATACTAAATACGATATATGATTTTATATTAGCATTCTTAACCACTATTTCTATTTTGTATAATGTTGTATAGTTATACAATAATCCTTAAATCAAGATAGAGCTAGGAGTGTTCATAACATTACTGTAACAAATGTCCAACGTTCTCAGTATAAAAGGAATTGATTTCACTTATCTATTTTTTCATGTTGTTCTGTGATTGATTATAGTGTTAAAATGGATAATTGACTTGCTGGGAAATATGACTGACACATAATTTATCATTTTGCATTAAGTAGGTAATGATAGTCCTTCCGTTCAGATATTAATATACAGTATAAGCAGGCATTAAAGGATGATTTCCGCGTATTTTTCACAATTATGCAAAGCTACTATAATTGCTTTTAATTCTCCGTTCACTATAATTGATAGAGACTGGCAGATATCATGTTTCCTTGAACAGCAATAGAAGTCCACAAATACAGACTAAACAAGCTGTTTATCGCTTTCATTTCAAAAGGTCTGCTTGAGATCAATATTAATGAATACAAAATCTAATGACTTGGGACATGAGAGAAAAAGAAAAGTGCAACACCCAATACCCCTTTTAAGCGGTGTTCTGTCCCTAACACTAAAAGTACTGAAACCAATGATCATAAACATAGAAACAATGATATTTGGTTTATGTTAAACAATTCACCATAAACAGAGGATATTGAATGAGTGTAAGTTCAGTGCTGTATTTATTGAACGAGTTGAATAAATTTATCTATGCCAGCCTCTGGCGAGCACAATATTTTTTGTTCTACGAAGTAAAGGCAATGACATCCTCCTCCACAAAATGAGGATTGTTTTTTAGAAAACAATTGTTGATGTTATAGTATAACGCGCACATACGCTATGTTTCTAAAATGCAAATGACATCGCGTCAAAGAATATGCACGACCGTGCAATACCATTAAAGTGGCACGTGTATGAAAAAAGTACAAGAATATTACTTTTTGGTTTTCACTCTTAAAAATAAATCGAACTCCAGAGGGTAAAAGAAGAAAAGCCACTATTGTAATGCTGTGAAATAATGTAATATATCTTATATATTTTTGTATATTGTATTAATTTTAAAACTTAGGTGAGAAGTTTAAACACAGTTATTCTGTTTATTTAATAAATTCTTTCATCATCTAACAATTCATATAAATTAATTGTTTTAACCGGCAGACATATTGATGATTAAGTTGCACAATAATGATTTGAACATTTTTAAATTGTGTTTTATTGTATTTTACAAGTAATTGCATCAAACGTCTAATATATATTTCACATAAATAGCTGTGATAAAAGTGTTTTATTACAATGACAATTTTATTTATAAAGGAAGGATTGATTATGAATTATGAGACACAATTTTATATGAGAAACGGACACTTTGTTGTTTCTATTAACAATATATATTATAGCTTTTTTATAACTTTGAATCCTTATATATGCAGACAGAAACAAATTAAAACCTTGTATAAGAAAATGCTGCATGGTCAGTATATCATAATCATAGATGACTTTGTTCTTTAAAACATTAATTGTTTTATACATGGCCCGTTTGAAAAAGGGGGATAACTCGAGAGCAAATAAAATTAATATGAATGACATCGCATTCTTAGTTTGAGAAATATGTTTATGTTTTGGCTTTAAATGCGCCCTGGTGCTTTTGCAAAATATGTGCATTAGACTTCTATTAGTGAGATACACGTTAATAAAATATAAAATTCAGTTTCCACTCTATAATGAAAGGTAATGCAACTAGAACACACGATGAATGAAGCTTTTTTTATAAAGATTTAATAATTTTATTTACTGTTGTGAATTTTGTTTAAAATCTAGAAGTTGAGTGGCAGCAGATGGTTCGTGCTGACGTATTGGCCGTATAAGACCGTACGAGGACGTGTGAGATCGTGTATACCCGTACTACACCGTGTCTGACATTTACGATTCGTACTTGAACCGTATTGGTCGAATGGCGATGGTGTTGGATGTAGGACTCGTGGACGGTCGTGACGATTGCATACGATTTATATACGATCTTGACACGGTTGGGCTCACTCTTGGAGTGGACTTCAAATACGGTTGAATATACGGGCTCATACGGTTTCACACGTTCTCTTTCGGACTTGTACGGTCGCTAATACGATCATACACGGACATGACATCCGTACAAGTTTTTTTTAAAAGTTTTAAAACACAAAAACGGTTTACACGGATACACTCGAATGGCTCGAGTGTTACTCGGATAACGCCACGATTGGTTCGGTTGTATGTACGGTTCACGGGTGGCCAACCGTATAAGCCGTGTGTTCTTTGTGAGACGAGCTT
Organism: Ruditapes philippinarum; assembly: GCF_026571515.1. Classification (NCBI taxonomy): domain Eukaryota; kingdom Metazoa; phylum Mollusca; class Bivalvia; order Venerida; family Veneridae; genus Ruditapes; species Ruditapes philippinarum. The sequence goes on from NW_026861299.1 coordinate 533,841, forward strand.
TAATAACTTTGCTATATGAATACATTAGGTCGAACAAGAACGTGCGTACATTTGAACACACACGAACTGGTATTTGATCCATAAACACATTTGTATTTTATTTAGAATGATACGTTTTTGTTAATGTCTACAACGGATATCTGTATTGTGCTACATTTGAACCAAGGGCGTATGCTAAAAAGAAATTACATACTACATCCCAATATATTAATTATAAGAAAATTCTAGTTTTGATTGAACATCTTCTGAATGTTGATGAAGGATACACCGTTTCGTCGCTAAGAATAAATTTAAAATAACTATACAAAATAATAATATGTACGGCACTCATTAGTTCGTGAGTTTAAAGATTATTTCATTTGTTTCAGTACTCTTCAGTATGTTCTGTATCATATTCCCGAACCCAAATATCCTATATATATACGTTTTGAATGTTTGAAACGATAATCAAATTATCTTTTTTGTTATTTGTTATTGCTACTTTCGTTTCTTTTCTCTCTTATCAGCCCGTCTTATTTCATGAAACGAGATTTTTTCGCTACTTATGAATGGATAATTGTACAGGAAAATTATGTGTAAGAATATCCAGACCGGAATCGAGTCACATAAAAAGATATGTATGTTGGTCTTCTATTATTTATCTTTATTTCTACATACCAATTTTGCAATTCATTCATACGGGTCAATCCATGTATCCAATAATGTTCAGTCAAGTAAGAAATAGGACACATTCGTATTTACATTAGAATGGCTGAAAAAGCACGAGTTTTGAGTGATTTAGTTCTCAATATTTAAATAACAAATACTGAAATATTTATATTATTCAACATGGACATTGATCTCAGGAGTGCCACATATTTTCTTTATACGATTTATGCCTCTACAATAAAAAACTTTAGTTCAATAATTCAACGCATACTGGCTATGAACTTGAAGGTTCTGTATGTTACTATACGGATTAAAAAAAATCAGGAAAATGCAAACATTTGAGTCAGGACACTGCACAGATTTATCTTAAATAAAAACAAACACACGCACAAAAATTATTGTATAAATTAGAAAGATATTTTATGATCTGACGAGACCACAAAACCAGCGTGCCTTTTACTTCGTGTGATTTATAAAATTAATTTAAAATATTCAATTGGTTTATATGATCATTAAATATATTATAATGGATTTAGGTGAGGTCATAATTAGTAAAAGATAATGTGATACTTGCAAAACGATATCATTACACTGTAAAACTTTTCTTAAACATTAGACTGATCTTGTCTTTGTTTTTTAAATACTGGCCTATCTCTTTCAATGAAAAACTAGATAAGTGTATTTTTCTCAGAATTCGACACATGGATACGAAACGCACCTTCTTTTTGAACACATTATGCCACTGACGTGTTGTTTAACATTACACATTTGAAAGGTCGACATCAGTTGTCGTATTGTTATACAAGCACTCTTATGAAACTTTTCCTGTCAATGTTTACCAACGTGATGTACATGTTTCCTTTGCTATATGTTTGTACTTTAAAATTTTACTTTGAACAATCATGTTTGGACATTAAGTGAATGGTACATGTCTGAGTAAAAAGGCTGAGATATTTTTGTAACGTTAACACAAATTTTTTTAGTATTCATAAACGAAAATTCATTTTTGGGGACGAAATGAATGTCATGTTTATCACTGATGATATGTACATTTACGACGAGTCCGTGTGAACTTTGAAATAGTTAAGTGGAAATGTAGTTATAAAATGTCGGTTCAAGAAAATGGTTATGTAATATTTACCTATAGTCCATCCCGTTACTTTATGTTTTTGGTCAATGCTAACGTTTTGCGAAAACAAAGTGTATCTTAATTATTTGATTGCAGATGTTAAGTTACTGGACATTATTTCATAAGGGTAATTTTATAAATCTTAGGGTAGATAAAGCAAGAAAGAGCCCCCTGAAAACCAATGTGCAAGGAGACACTTAGGCAATATTTATAAGGTCAAGATCTTGTGTTCCTTAATACATTGAATTAATAACTTCATACACTTAAAGAAATTATTGAATAATTCGTTGCATACCAAGTGGTAATAAGTTATTGTAATAGAAATGTAAGGCGTGATTCAATAAAATAAAGTAGAATATAAATACGTGTCAAACTCACAAACTATATATATTTGTACACATTTTCATTAAATCGTATCATTTATGACAAACAAATCTCTTTCAATGGCACAGTGATATGGAGTATATACTTTTGTCATAATCAGATTCAATATAGCAACTCTTAAAGATATTAACAAATGAAATCAATGGCCTAGGCAATATCAAAAGGATATTGAGATGAAAACTTCTCATACATATTCAAGTAACACTGATGATCTTTTACGCATTTAATGCATCGAAGAAAATGATTTCCTTGAAGTGCAAGTTGCATAAAATTGCATCCCGGAGTAACAGATATCGATTTATTATTGGTGATTAATTATTGCAACAGTCAGTTGCACTCTGTAATGACATTGTAAAGACGGAGCAATACTTGTTTGCTCGTTTATCAAAAAATTGTTTTGTTGCATATATAATACGTGTTATTATATTGCCATACGTGTCATATTTTTATTATCCAAATACATGTATGTGATATAGGTAAAATTATATACACTGTTTTGCTCAGAGTATTTGTCATATATAAGCTGTTTAAGTTTCCGTGTTTTAAATTCATGGAATAAGATCAAGAATAAATGACGTATAAAATCAAGACAAAATATCATCCACTCATGCTTACAGAGAAAAAAATATATTGTTACAGTTTTAAAAAACAAAAGTCATTTGTGTTAGGTCTATCATTTTTTATCTTATTGACTTAGAAAGTATTAGTAATGCTCTTCACAGCAGAGAAAAAAAGTCAATAAAATAAAGTAAAATAAGAGCCTTGTATTTGTTCAAGACAGTAGGAAGTGGCTGAATACTGTAGCAAAAACTGTGTATAATTTCGTTCAACACTGCAAATTTAATGGCAAGCAAAACAAAGATAACATACTTCCCGAAGATTCTTTGCACAATTTCAAATCCAATAAAAAATTATTATTGTGAACAATTCTCTTAATAAACATCTAAGATAATTTCTAAGAATATCATAACAAGACAATCATGTCTTTTTAAGTGAGTGGGTTAAAATTGAAACAACGTAATTTCAATTTTTAGGAGAAATCATTTTATACATTGACAAAAAGGACTTTCAACATGCTAAATTTCACATTGTGTTGTTAAAAAAATGTTTATTTTTTCCTTCCGTTCGCGATAAGTACAATAGGATGCAGATCATCTCTTCAAAAGTGACTGTTTTCAGGAAGGAATTGAAATAGCTTAAGGCATTTGAAATAGATTATCTTTCACTTGCAATCATTTCGTATTAGCAATTTTCACCTTTGGATATTGAAACTTACAAGGAATATTCTCTTTACGTAATGTCTAAATCCACAACAACAGGTGTGGCAGCTTATCAAAAATTGTCTTTAAAATTATGATATTTTTCATATATTTTTTTACTTTCATTGCTCCCGAGCACAATCTTATCTTGACATAAATTATATAGTGATGATCGAATTGCTTATATGAATGAAACTTGCACTGTAATTTAAGGTAAACAACCTGAAATAAAATAAGGTTGGTAGTTTTGAGGTTCAATTTAGTTAATGCATTGAAAATAAAAAAACAAAACATATAAACATATTGCTCATTTTATTATATTTAACACCGTAAAAACAATTGTATGTTAGTCTGACTATTTTATCACGAGGTTATGTTTCCTATGTCACTTCTTGCATATATAAAAACATTAGAAATACACCTTGATTACATATTCTTTGAAATCATTTTTGTTAATGATATATTGACTCGGTCGACTTCATTATTCTTTAGATAGATTTATTTCGGCAAAGGAAGCATATACATAGTTGACAATATAACATATTCTTAGGATAAAATAATGAGCATTATTAAATACTATATCACATACGAGTAAAACTATGACATGCTCACCAAAACCAAGGATAACACAAAAAAGGGCAAAAAAGCTCATATTTCCATTGTGGTCCTTTGTATTGGCGGCATGACATAGAGAGGCAAACCTAAATATAATCATGTTTAAAAATACAAATAAATCATAAAAATGTATAACACAGTCAAATCTTGAGTTAATGATACTACTGTTTACAGCTAGGATTTAAAACACATTACTAAAATTGTAATAAGATAAATGGCAGACAATTTAAAATCCTGAGCCGAAATATGTAAAAACATGTTTACATTTTTTTTAAATACTGTTCATAAGATGACTTTCGATGGCAACCTTTAAACTTTGTAACCTGTTGATCTCCGTTAACTTTACAGGTAAATCATTCCATAATTTAATACCAGAGAAAGCAAAGGATTTAGAACCCTGGCCTTTGACCTTAGTAATAGACAATATCCACCCTTTTGACTAAGTCTTGTACTATAATAATGAATGGAATCTTGTGAAATAAAGTGTTCAGACATGTAATCCGGAGATAGGCCATTTTTTATCTTAAAAACATGACACAACATTATCTGTTCAACTCTTTTGTGACCGGTAACCAGTTAAGGGACTTAAAGTGGGATGGGTCAATGTGGGCTCTTGAGTCCAAGTCAAGTACAAAATATAATTATTTTGTTTTGACAAGTTTGTAACTTATCTTTTTTTAAAGACTGTGTCAAGCTATTATACCAAACAGAGCATGCGTAATCATAGTGACACTGAATAAGAGACATAATCAGAAGTTTCTTGCGTATGCTGAGTAAGAAACTCTTTCTTGCGGTAAAGAAATTTTAACCGAGAGTTGGCCTTCTAAAGAACAGACTCGGCCATGGCGCAAAATGACAGATTTTGGTCTATAGTAATCTCAAGATACTTGATAGATGAAGTTGATTCAATGAATGTACCAGAACAGGTTATATGCAGGTTAGATTGGGTGACCTAAACTTTTGCCTGGCCCCCCAAATAAAATTGATTTGGGGTTTTTAAAACCCAAGTGCAATGAAAAACCCTTATTGTCCACTAACCTTTGGGGCTGCCCAAATTTTCCATATATTTGGTAAATTTCCCTTTTTAAACAACAAGATAAACTTTTACCAGATAAAAAGGATCCCAAGAATATCAGCTTTACAAAAAAAATTTTAAAATTTTTGACCCACAGCTTTCATATCATTTCTTTAATTAAAAAGAAAAGGGGGGCCCAAGGATTTGACCCTTTTGAGGAACACCATATGTTTTTTTTGGGAAAATTAAAAGAATAATTTACCCAGAGACCCCCAAACCAAGCTGCTGTCTACTGATAAATAGGGGATTTAAACCCAAATTTAGGGACTTTCCAAGTTAAGCCCTTTGATCCTTTGAAAGTTTCTTTTTAAAAGAATTTGAAAGGGTTTCAAACGGGTTTTCCAAACGCTTTCGGGCAAATCCAGCGGGAAAACCAAAAACCAACAAATTTTCCCTTTTATAATTTTAAATACCTGAAAAGGGGTCTTTTAAGGTGAATCAGACAATTTACCCAGTAGAGAACCCACTCCGGGAAACCTGATTGAAATTTATACGGGAGATTCTTTATTTAAAAAAATTTCAAAACCCCTGGCCCTTTAAACCCACCTTTTAAAGGTTTTTTGGGTTTAAAAAAAATTTTTAAAGATGGCCCACAGGCCGGAAAATTACCCCAACAAAAATTTTTGTCGTTCTTTCCCCTTCTAATTTTTTCCAAAAAGTCTTTAAATTTTTTTTTTAAATTGTAAAAAAAAAAACGATTTTTTTTAAGTATGTAAATTTTGCTTTTGCCCTTTCTGATATTTCAAAGTATTAAATTTCAAATGTTTTGGTTTTATGAGAGAATCTTCCACTTTCGTAGCATACTGTTGTACCGTTGTTCGGGCAATATGTATCCAATTTAGAATTAAAGTGCTACGTTCATAAATGACGTATATTGAATAAACGAAACACAAAAATTTCGTTTGAGAAATGATTTATTTCAATGGACCAATAATTTAGATCACTTTAACAGCAACAACATAAAAATACAAACCGAAATAAAAAGCCCATAAACAAACCAGCGATCCCCTCATTCTGTAAAAATTACGGTTAGAAAACAAAAATTTTAGGTTTTTTTTTATACACGTGGCCCGTTTTAAGTTCTAATTTTAAACTTTTTTAAACAGTATTTTTGGGGTGCAGTTAAAGGGAAGTTTTGTTTTTTAGGATGAAATTTGTTTCCATTTAAATTTCACACAAAATTTAAATTTGGGATAGAAATGAAAACCCGGCATGAAAAGGTACCTTCACTTTTAGAATTTTTGTCACGAAAATTGGGCAGAAAAAAATTGACGTGAATCATAATTATTTGAAATTGATATTTTTATTTTTATGATATTTATCTTTTCTATAAAAATTTTAAAACCAATAGATGGAAAACGCAGGGCATTATTTTTGTTTTGACTTTTAGGGAATCTTTTAAATAAAACCCCAAATTCAATCAATTTGGGGGGCAGTATTTGAATGTAAAAATACCCAAAGGTTGCGGTACCATTTCGAGCATATAAAATTCAGCAGATACTGCATTTTTGCTATTTGCCAATAACATTCTTTATTTCATATGGATATCAAAATTGCATAATTGTTTATTCGTTGACAACAGATCACAAATGATATATTAATCATTTTCATATGCATCTAAACCACTTTACATAATTATTATCAAAGACATGCATTATTCCATTCCATCATAAAACTGAAATTACAATGTTGCTATTCTATAGTCAATATAACCAACGAAATACGTTATTATATGAATGTTAAATATTTATTCATTTACTGTTAAGCTCAATGTGGAGTTAGCTTTAATCGATTCAAAATTGTCGTTCAATATTATGGCGAATATTTAAAAGTCCCTTTAGACCAATCAAAATGTCTAACATCGAAACTCTCTAAAAGTTTTTTTCTGACAAACTGTCCACCGAAACGTTTTTTAAAAATTTTATTTGAAATTTCCGTCATTCTGCATCCCCATATGCAAAGTCTACATGAAAAAGCAAAAGGCTAGTTTGTTTGGGAAATAAATGTCTTTAACAGTTTAAATTGGGACGTACCTCGCATTTTTTTAAACTGTTTTAAAAAAAAGTTTTTTTTTTTTCCCTTTTTTTAAAAGGCGTCTATTTTTACTATTGACAAATCTTTCTTTGTACAAATCAAAATTTGCCTTGTGTATCGATTCCTTTCTATTAAAATGGGAATTTGCTTTTTTTTCCCGTCAAAGATTTTTTTTGATTTAAAAAAAACCGAATGAAGTCTTTGGGGAAAAAAGGGGATAATTTTAAGGTTTTTTTTTTCATTTTGGGGTTTTCCCCAGAAAAAAAAACTCGAGACAATACAGGCCCAAATTTTGGTTTGAACCTTTCGATAAAAATACTTTAAAAGTATTAAAAAATTTTAAAATTTTTTTTGTTTTTTTTGGGTTGTTTTGATTTTGTAATATTTTCCTAACCTTAAGTCGGAAAAAACATATAATGTTTTTGTTTCTTTAAACAATTTATTCAACTTTTTAGAAAAATTGGGGGGGTAGACTGAAAAAAATTGATTAATTTTTGAAAAGTCGTTCCGTTCAAAATGCTTGAAAAAATTTAAAGCCAATTTTGAAAAAAATATTCGCCCTTTAAGCAAATTTTTTCTTTAAAAAAAAATCAAAATTGGTTTAGACCCGGGTTTTTTTCATTTTTCAGCTTTTAAAATATTTAGTTTTTTCTTTTTGAAGTTTTTAAATTTTTTAAATTTGTTCGTTAAAACGAAAAAAAATCATTTTATCACCTAAAAAGAAGTTTAAAAAGATCTTAAGTCTGGGACGAAAAAAAACACAAAACGACACCGAAATAGGGATGAAGAAACCTTCGCATTGTTTCAATAATCATTTTAATTAACAGCAATATGCATACAAAATTATATCACTTATTGGAGTCTTCGAAGATAAACCTTCTGAACTAGCGTCACACCTGTAAAATAAATATTATCTTGATTATCAACATGTCGATATCTACGGATAACAACAATAAATATTTGGGGTCACACGGAGGAGAAATATTACAATTCCTCTATAGACATGAAGAGGTCTTTACCAAGAGAATCCTCTATCTGTTAAGCACTGTAGGGTTAGTTAGGGTGGCTTTTGTCATGAAAATGAATAATTAGTTAGGTGGTTTGGACACAGTTTTGACTGTTTATTGATTGCCAATACATTATATTGACCAACAAATATTTCTGTTTACATGTTTTGTACAATATGGGAAATAAAAATGTTAATTACAAAAAAAAAAAAAAAAAAAAAATTTGAAGTCAGAACATATTTTTCTAAGACTTTTTCAACGGATAAGAGAAAGGGTTTGGGTTTTGGGGAAAAACAAAACGACCTGTCAGGAAAGGAAATCCCCGAGTGGCGTTATCTTATCCCCCTGCCCAAATTCATATAACACTTTAAAAATTTTAAAGAACACAAAAAAAATCGTGGGTAAAGGAACCCCGACAAAAAATTTTTTAAAAGTACCCTTCCCAAAAATATTAAAACCCGCAAAAAAACAACAATAGTTGATCCGTTGCTGCGATTCTGGTTCTACTTGTGAGAAAGAAAAGAAAAGATTTTAGAAATTAATTTAAAACTTTCCTTTAAGTGATAAAGCTTAGGTGTCTATTCTTAACCTAACAACCATTAGACATTTGTATAAATAATTAGCTTTTTAATAATCAATCAATCATAGGTATTTTTATAGCGCGACACTTTATACAGTTGTACTCTGATGCGCTTCACAAGATCCTATAATGTCAAAGTCATTTCCACAGTTTAAAACTATATACACATTTGACGAAATAGATCTGTCAGCAAGTCTAGTCCTGCGTCTTGGCACAACAAACTGTGTACAAGTGTCATCAGCAGCTGATCTTAGACTGTATTTTCTTCTCACACAATTAAACAAAGTTATGAGATACGTTGGAGCTGTTCCATGTATTACTCGGAAAACAATAAGAATCACTTTAAACATAATCCGTGCCTTGACTGGTAACCAATGTAGAGATTTTCTGAGATCAGCACAAGGTTGGTCATACACATTCATTAGTACCCGAGCAGCCTGGTTTTGGAGTCTCTGAAGTCGATCTATTTGATAAACTGGTATTTCTGCAAAAAAGTCCATTACAAAAATCGATGTGGGAATTGACTAAACCATGAACTAATATTTCCGTTGATTTCTGAGACAGATGCTTACGAATGGATTTCAGGTTCTTAAGTTGAGAGTAGGCTATTTGACACTTTTTCCGTATATGCCTGTCAAAACTAAGGTTGGCATCAAAGCAAACAACCAAGTCCCTTACATGGTCAACACATTTGACAAAACAACCACCTACATTCAAACCGGGTATATTAACCTTTGCTAACTGTTGTGTAGTACCATATAAAATGATCTCTGTTTTTGCATTGTTCATTTTCAATTTATATTTGCCATCCAAGAAGAAATATCATCCAAACAAGCAGATAATTGTTCAAGAACATAAGTTTCATTTTCTTTTTTTCCAGCTTGAATTTGTAGAGCGACTTTAGGATCATCAGCATAACCATGTAACTGAGCCGGGTATTTCTTGACGACTCTATTCAATGCTGCGATATACAAGGTAAAGATTACTGGGCCAGCACAGGAGCCCTGAGGCACCCCAAACATCAGGTTTTCTTGTTTTGATGATTCATTGTTTATGATAACTTTCATTGTCCTATCAGACAAGTATGATTTGATCCACTGTAAAGGAACGTCATCTATGCCAAAGTCGTCATGAAGTATATGAAGCGCAATGGGGATGTCGATGGTGTCGAACGCAGCACTGAGGTCAATCATAACGACTATTGTAATTTGTCCATCATCAACAGCTTTCAACAAATCATCATACATTTTTATCAAAGCAGTTTTTACTCCATGGTTTTTGCGATATGCACTTTGATACGATGGCAAAAGTTTACTTGTCTCAATATGTTTAGTGATTTGATTCAGGGCAGCTTTTTTCAGTATTTTGGACACAAATGATAAATTTGACACTGGTCTATAGTTTTTCAGCTCCAGAGCGAGACCTTTTTTCTTCAACAGGGGCTTATCACTGCACTTTTCCAAATCTGAGGAAAGATGCCAAAAGTAAGTGACCTATTCACAATTTCTGTGACTACAGGCAGAAAGTACTCAATGTTCTCTTTTAACTTGGTAGTTGGGATGAAATCAAGTTCACAAGTTGTAGATTTTGATTTTTAAAATAAACTTCTTCACATCTGTACAAGAAAGCATCTCAAACTGATCCAATCGACTGACACAAGACTGTCTTCCAACACTATAATTATTTTGATGTCCATTATCAACATGTTTATTATCAAGCTGATCTCTAAGACTTTTAATTTTGTCTGTGAAATATTGCAGAAATTCATTAGCAAGATCTTGATCATGGGAATATGAAGGGAGAGGATTTTCTTTTTCTCTGCCAAGGAGTTTAGAGGTGACGTTATACAGTTTTTTCACATTTCCTTCATCATTTATCTTTGACTGATCAAAGCCTGATTTTGCAGCAGAAACTTCTCTAGTATAATGATTCTTCACTTTCTTGTACACATTTTTAGTCAAGGTGGATTTGTGTTTCAAATGTATCTTTTCTATACTTCTTTTGAAGTGTTTTAATTTCTTCAAGTAACTTGAATACCAGGGGATATCTGGGGCCAGTTTCTCAAAGCTCTGTTACATTTAACCGTCTGTTAAATTAACAGTCCGTTAAAATAGCTAACCGACTGTTACTTAACAGTTGGTTAAAAACTTGTTGCTCAAAACTTTTTAACAGGAGTGTTAATTAACACCTCTGTTAAATTTTAACCAGCTGTTAACAGGTTCATTCAATCCCATAATTCCCCATTCTGTAGTCTGCAAAATGGCGTCTGAATTACCAGAGTTAAACAAGTTGTCTAAAATAATCATGTTTGAAAGATAAGAGCAACAAATTTCAATAAATATTAACAAAACTCTTCTTCTTAAGGAATTGGTAAATGGAAATTTTGATGTGTTAACTCAAATTCTGACACATTTCACTTTATACACATATATATACATTATGTACACGGCATAAAAAAATTTCCCTGCACCCCATATGACATCAGACATGACGTCAATAAACCAAATGACGTCAGGAAAATTACTTAGAACTACGCTATAAATTAATTAGTTCGGTTTATTATGCAAAATTAATGCTTTGTTATTTATTACCGATACAAGTCTATCGGCCCTGCACATTTGAACTCGAACCATGCATTATTCTACAACAACGCAATCAAAATTGATATCTTTTTCCTAAATCTACCAGTGACAAATTCACGGAAATTTGGAAAGACACAAGATAAGTAGCTCTAGGATATAATCAAAAATGTATTGAAAAGTGGGCCAACCTAAAAGGAAGGCTAAAGAAGACCAGGGCGAGGCTTTTGTGTTTAGGCCCATTCATGTTGCTGGAAACTGGCAATTCTATGCTACCTGCTGATTAATGAAATCAACTATATGTATTTATATTCAAAGAGCATTACCTCTTTTACAATAATAAACATTGAACTTTGACCTGTGATCATTTCCCATGTGAGTTTGATTGAGGATATTATTTTATTTAATCTCTGAGAGATCAGTGTGAAAAATGATTTATATGTTTGAAGATAATCGTAACATAATCGTAACCAATTATCATTACTGTAATACAGTACAATTTTTGCTTGGATCGATTATTTTTTACGATATCTCAGAATACCAATTAAAACTAGTTAGAAAATAGTGATGTAGAACTAAATAAATATGGTTACAGAATAACATCCACACAAAATTGTTTTAATGGACACTTAAAATTGAAATTACCTTATTTTATTCATTGTATGTATCATTGTGTGTTTTAAACCTGAGCAAAAACAAAAACCCTAACCCTTACACTATAATTTATGGTAATGATTAGTCTAAATACATTTAAAAAATTTAAACAGCGTCATGTAATAGAAGAAATTTCAATTGGAGAAAAATGAACTAGATTCTCTATAAGGAATTTGTTAAATTTGTTTCTTCGTTATATCTATTTTGATTTTTTGCATATATTTCATTTAAGTACGACTGTCAATGCATAAAAACAGATATCACACATACAGATTCATTTCTAGGATCCCTCCGTTAAATTTTAAGGGAGGTTCAAACCTCGATTAAATTAACAGACAGATTCAGCTGTTAAAGTGGCAGTTAAAGTGAGCGTTAATTTTGAGCAACAGAATTTAACACAACGGTTAAATTTAACGTCCGTTAGTGGATTTAACAGACGGTTAAATTTAACAGAGCTTTGAGAAACTGGCCCCTGGTCTACAAACAATTTGCCTTTCCTTCATGGGAGCATGCTTGTCAACAATGCTAGTGGTTTTCTCAGTCAAATCTTTCACTTACGTATCTGTGTCATCAGACTGATCAATGACAGACTTAAGTTCTGAGAGGTCTTTTTTCATATCACTAATGCATACATTTTTCCAGTTTCTTGAAATCACTGTTTTTCTGATCAGAGGTGGACGGCTTTGTTCTATATGACATGTTGTAAAAGAGTGATCAGAGATAAAATAGTCTGTAACTGGCTTTGAAACATTCAGCCTATCTGCTTTTTATCTGCTGGAAATTCATTCAGAAATGTAGCTTGAGTTACAGGATGTGACTTTGAGTAGGGAGGTCTATATACACCAACAATTTTCAATGCAAATATTTTTAATTTCCCATTCTGCACATTCAAAAGATTGAAATTGATCATTGGAAAGTCTTGAACATTTGAGGTTATCTCTGTACAGTAAGGCCAACCCTCTTCTTTTTCTCTCTGACCTAGGAACATCATCCAGGTTGTACCCATCTTGCTTAAGTTCTCCTCTAGTCTTATCATCGCCCTCAGGCTGCGTCTCAGTGGTGACACAAAAATCAATTTGTTCTTCATAGATATGCTGCAATAATTCAACCGATTTATTTTGAAGTGGCCTAGAATTAACTGTTGAAAGAGTCAAATTGTTTCTTCTCAGTTCATTCAAGTTTGAAATCTAGTCAATGTTTAGGCCAAAATAAGTACAATAACACTTCATGGTTCTAATCATAGATATCAGAGATCACTTTGCTTCAATAACTCATCCCAAGTCTCATTAATCACAAAATCCTGTCAGATCAAGAATTGTTAGTAGGCAGAAAATTGTTTGTAGAAGTCATTTATCTAACGTATGACAAAGTCTTCCAACAATTTGAACCTGACTGTCATTCTTAATTTCAAATGCTGAAAACATCGTCAGCTGACAGCTACCATATTTACAATATTAGATATTTTGAGATGTTAAAGAAATATCACACTTCTAAGTTAATAACAGCAAATGTTTAAAACATTATGATATTTTAGAAACAAAGTTTTATTCTAATGCTTTTCCTTTGTCTTGTAAATATAAAACAGGAACGAGCTTAATTTCATTTTTGTTTAATATGAGAAGCTATTACTAGAACGATTGAAGATCTTGAAGCTGTAAAATATTTAAAATTTGCTATCAGAAGAGTAGACCTTATAGATAGACATTCAAATTGATATGCCAACTAGAGGATTTTGGAATGTACTTACATGCAAAAGAACATACTTACATTCGCTGTAAAAAAAGTCATAAAATCGTTTAAATTTGATAAGAATATTGTTGTGCTTCGATACATGTCCTATGTATTATATATAGATGATATTGTATTCGCTGTCTGGAGCGTAATTTTATTGTTTGTAGGTCTTTAAAGTCCTCATTGATACTCTATCAAAACTTTTAATTATAGATTATTTAAGTAGATACTGATTACAAAGAACAATTCGCTTTGTGATTTTCATGTAAACCACAATTGCTGTATGTATGATGCACGGCTCTTCATCAAAAAGCATATGACGAGCAAATTATAAATTGTGCCATCAACACTCTTTTCGTCTGCATCATACGTATGTATAATGACCTCATTCTGAGACTTAGTAGAAGACAAAATCATTGATTTCTAATCAGATAAAGTGCGTATATGCTACTGGAAAGACAAAAACTACATTACATAGACACTAAGAAAGCTAATCTCATGTAAACATTAGCGAACTAAATCCCTTAAGACAAAACAAAATTTGTAGTACAGTGATTATGAGTTGCTTTCGACATTTTCATCTATTTCGTTTATCTTTTGGTTAGCTTCCTCCATGTATTTTGTGATAAAACACATTTAAACAATAGCAAACCAAAAAAATATAAAATCATGTAATGATTATCATTATGGTTATCAAAATAACTGTACAGTTGTTGTGTTGCAAAGAACAGGACAGATACATTGTGTGTGATTAGGCACTTTTTAAGGTATGGAGGCCAAAGAATACATACCAAATTTTTTTCATAAATGAAAACTAAACAACAAAAGATATATTTTCTATATACACATGTACTTCCCGAAGATTATTTGCATACATTCAAATCCATTATTGTTATAATAATTATAGATAATTCTTCTCATAAACATCTTATATTTTATATCAATATTTTCATATAACTTTATGATGACAAGAAAACGTTTAACTTTAAAGGGAGTCGATTAAATAAAAACAACATAGTTTCAATTTTCTATGGCAGTAATGCTATTATAGGTAGTTAGTTAGTTGACCTAAATCGAAAGTTTTAAATGCTGAAAACTTTATTGTGATACAAGACTTAAATAAAACATTTTGCAGGTCAGAAAAAATTGATTCCCTTTACAATGATCATTGCATCAGTACATTTTTCCTCTTCACTTAAATACTTCAGCCATCGTACAAATAGCCATATACAATATATGATTTAAAATTGTCAATAAATTTATTACTAGATAGTCTCAAACGATCGGGCTCAGTCAGTCATGTTTTGTATTTTCTACCTTTGGACATACATTCGTCTTTTATTACTCTCAAATGATAGCCCCTTTATAGAATGTCTTATCATACAACAGCAGGTGTTTCAATTGGTCATATATCTCAGTGTTGTTATACATTTTTATATCATTACTTTAGATGCTAGGGTGGTCCTTTATATAATAGATTCTACACTTTCGTTTATCTCGCAAAAACAAACTTTTTGAAACCGATCTCACAGCATTCACCTTTATAATTTTTATTTTTTATTACTCTCGAGCTATTTCTATTATCTTGAACTGTTTCTGTTTAATATCATATAAAATATACCTTAAATATTCATTTTTGCATACGTATGGATACAAGGCCAAATATGACGGTCCCTCTGAACCCAGCCTCTTTTTGTACAAATAACTATTTTTTTAATGAAGCAATGTTTGTTCAGAATCATTATTAAGTTTTTTTTCTTTTTGTTTGTAAATGTTTTAAACTTTGATCTAATGGTAAAATCTCACCACTTCTAAAGTCAAAGTACGTAGACCTATTCTTACAATGTTGAACATATTTGTTGTTGTTGTCCTATATACAATGTAAACATGTAACTGAAACGAAACCTTATAAAACACCTTTAAAAAGTGTGGTTTTTTCGTGTACATTTGTAATAATTTGTAAAAAATAATTTAGTTTAATAATGAACAATTGTATTTTACTTTTGAACATAACTCTAATAGCCTTACAAAAATAATTTGTATCATTCGACATGTTAACTACGCTGACTTAAAATTCTTATCATACACTGTAAGGACTTCTTTTTATGATGCCTTTCATTAAACTTCTCTGACCATATACGGTATAACGAAACATTTCTTTATATTCATTAAACTACTATTCAATGTCGAATGTAGTCTCAGTAACACATTATAATAGATCAAATTTTATTCTAACCTTTTTTTAAAAGAATATAAAAGGAAATGAGAGCGATCTGGGAAAAAGTTTGAATACCATACTATATTGAAATATAAATTTTCGATATATATTTAAAGTGTAAGATCGAAATAAACATATTGTTATTGTTTACTTTAAAAAGAATGAACAGGGTGGACATGGTGGCTAGACTAAAACTTTGCTTTCATTTCCGATTCAGCCGTTCAGTTCACATGTTTAAGGGAGCAACAATGTAATGTGTTACAACAGACATTTTCGCATTGAATAGTCTAAATTCAAATTCAATTGGTTTACACGGATTTGTCCATAAAACAAACATATTTCGAATTACTTCAGTAATCATGAAAGTAACATAACTGCTCCTTTGTTGCGGTTCTGATTGCTGGGAAGACTAAAAATTTTGAAACCTACTTTAGATGTATAAGTGGGTGTAAAACCATATGTTTCTATTTTCATCTTCCGATCTTTTGACATTTGTATAGATTTAGATTTTCAGGACTAGTATAAATACAATTTAACCCACAATACATTAAATCAGTTTACAGAAATTGCATAACCTTCATTAGTTCATATTTCATCTAAACAAAATCGTGAATTAAATTAATATTAAATTGCCTTTATTAGTTTAAAACCAAGGAAAACGAATTATGATGTTTTTCTATAATTCGTCAATCATGAGCTAAAACATAGTTAATAACATATTACAGAGCTTCAATAACAAGAGTGATTGATTCCTCCCACGTGTTATTAATCACAAAGTCCTGTCATATCGAAACTATTTGTTATGCAGGAAATTATGTCCGTAGAAATCATTAAATTATTTGATGACAAGTTCTTTCATGTAACAAATTGAACCTGACTTCGTATCAGTGATAGTTTCCTTTTGTAGATATGTCATGTTTAAGAAACAATTTACTTTTTAAGAATCATATCAGAGCTTCCATACATAATTAGGTTTTAGAACAAAGGTTTTGTTTAAATGCTCGTCCGGTCTAAAGAAAATATAATTGAGAAAAAAATATATACGTGCATATACATACACGAATAGTAAGGAACCGTTCGACTTGTGTGATTTTTCAGGTAAATTTTACTATACAACTCCTCATGGAAAGAACAGTAGACAAGAATTTTAAAATGGTTCCAAAGCACCTCATTATCTATTGCCTTTTGGTATGTTTTGAGTAGTCGTAATTACCAATGACATTACTTCAAGCGGTGGCAGGGCGTGAAGTTGTTGCACACTTGTTTCAATATTTTACAAATGACCTTTGGCAGTTCTCACTTGTCAAATATCAAAATATGTACATAACCAGTTTATATCTTCAATAACTTCGTAATATCAGAAGTGTTGAAGCTGAAGCTTAGACCTTAAACCGAGTGTGTCATTATTATTGCTTAAAGGAATAGGCATATTAAAGAATTTCAAAATACAAAAATGTAGCATACAAATCCACGTACCTGAAGAAAATACGAGATTTGTGTTTCGATTAGGAAAAAAGGAAACAGTTGTAAGGGGAAGGGGCTTGTGAATTAAGGGAGTGTGGGGAAATTGTTACATTTCTTCTGTCAAAAGGCCTTTACAATGACAGTTCTATGAGTAGGGACAATTCGTGTTGAAGTCGTACAAGTTTGAAACCGGTTAATGGGCGCCTGTTTTGACATACATGTTTTGATGATTAAATACTACAACTTTATAGTACCTTCCAGTGTCACTTTGGCACTTTTTACAATGATAAGTCGTAAATGTAATGCAACATATCGACGAGTGAGTTCAATCCTGACAAATTCATAAATTAGGAAAGTTTACCATCAAAACCTCTTTGGCATTCATTGTACATATTTATAATGCAATTGTATATTTAAAGGGAAATGTCAACATTCTAGGCTTAGGAGAAAGACTGTACCGAACTCGTCTCGGAATGAATCATTGATTTCTAGTTAGATAAAGCGCTAATTTGCTATAGGAAAGACAAAAACTACATTACATAGGCACGGACATATTTGCATAAAGTAAGCTAATCTCATGCTTACATTAGCGAATTAAATCCCTCAAGGCAAGGAAGAATTTGTTGTACATTTGATTATGAGATGTCTTAGACATTTCTATTTATTTCGCTCATTGTTTTTAGCAAAATTCTGTCTGCATTTAGTGACACAATGCATTAAGATAGAAGCATTCCGACAAAGGCAACAAACAAAACTAAGGTTATTTACACTTTGGGTCAGTTTCAGTTATGTTTATTTATCAGAAGAGATAATTAAAATTTACATATTCAAAGCATCAATGAAGGAATGGAAAATCTAGAAATGTTGGGAGGATATACACATAGCAGTTAGGGTCGATTGTTGAATTTATAAATATCAATATAAGTATTGTCACAATAAGAACTATACCACGTGATAACAAAATGAAACATCTAACATTTATATACGTTGTGTGCTAATTATTATTTGCCATTCAAAGCGGATATTCGCCTGCATTACCTTTGATCGTCTGAGTATATTGGTTCCTTAGAAAAAGCGGTAAATTTTATTAATTTAAGTACCAAATTGGAATAGCAAAAACGCAACAAAATACGATTTTTTGTTTTATTATTCGAGTAACAAAGGCCACTGACAGCAAATTAATCAATCATGAAAAGGTTATTAATTTTACAAGGATTTCATAAATAGAATACAATGAAGTTCTTTTTAAATAATTCAACGCAATTACATGAACAATTGCAATTGTCGAAAGACCATACGTTTTTTTCTTATATATGTAAGTATATATATCTGAATAATAAAGAAAGTCTTCTAAACAAAGTAATCCCTCGGAGGCATTAATCACAACAAAATTACATAAGAATTGCAGACTCGGTTTGATTGAGTCTGTACATGAGGGATAAAGTCGAATGTACAGTACATTTTATTTTAGAAAACAACGAGTTCTTTTCAGTTACAATTTGTTGAATTCCAGTGGCACATCAAAGTATAAGTGTTTTTGACAGACGTATGTTTCAGAAAACATAGGAGCACTGATGACTATATCTCACCTTTGTCCAATATAATTGACATAAAAAAAAAACTTAAATTATCTTCCTTTTGTGCCAACATTGATTTTTGTCAGGCTTGTGATTTTATTAGTAGGGGTTTATCATGTAAATAAAGATAGTTGAAAAAGAAATTAAGGGAAATATTTTCATTGCTCTACAGTCCATGTATAAATCTTTGTCAACCAGGGTCAAGGCTGTTTATTATCACCTATTCTATTCAACATATTCATCAATGATTTGGGATTAAAACTGAAAGACACTGATAAAGGCATTACTATAGATGACGAATAAGTTTATATTTTATTATATGCTGACGATATTGTACTGATTGCTGCAAAAGAAGCCGACCTTTAATACATGTTAAATATTTAAGCAGATTGGTAATCTTCAAACACCATAATTGTTAATCCATAAAAAAGTTAATATTTTGCATTTTCGCCCAATATCGGTTGCCAGAAAGGATTATTGTTTTACATGCGGAGACGACTTCCTAAAGGTAGTTGGTCATTATCGATATCTTGGTCTTGCCGGTAATATCATATGTTCTATTGATTCTGGGTATGAAGTCTTACACCAGTTAAAACGCTGTACATTATTGCGTAATTCGGTTCTCCCTCGGAGTTGAAAAATACACTCCCAAAGCAGCATGATATGGTTAAAATGCACGGCGTCCTCCTTATGCAAAGTGATGGCGGTCTGTCTTCCAACAGTGGCAAAGATGCTGCTACATGGATACAAATCGGGTGAACTATAAGCTTTTTATGTAATGTAGAAATAAGAGTAATTCTAGATGTATAAACTGGCAACGTATGTATAACAATCACATATCTAGTTTAGATCTAATGATTTTTTAACAAATTGTAGTAATATATCATAATCTAAACGTTGTGTAACACTGTGGAAGAAAAAACTATGAAAATACATGTATATATAGCTAGTTGAAGAAACAGTATTTATAACTTAGATCTTATAGAGTTTTCAAACAAGCTGATGAAAAAAAATGTATATCTCTACAAGTAATATTCTCGCTAAAAACAGATCCGCGCTGGCTAAATTCATTTTGAAGTCAATGGTCAAGTTATATTTGATCATACCCATAATCTTGACAAACTTTCTTGGTCACGTAATGTACAATATTGCACTTACTTGGTATTATTCTGTACAACTTTATACTCACTTGGTCATGTCCTGAACTATCATGTACTTTATCAGAACCTACAAAAACATGAACATGTAGTTATGCATTCACTTGGTCATGTTTATGTTCTCACTTAGTCATATCCTATGGAGTTATTTTCTTACTCGGTCACGTCCCGTGCAATCGTGTTCTTGGTCATGTCCTGTACATTCATGTTCTTACTTGTCATATACTGTACATTTATATTTTTACTTGGTTTCTTCCCTTTCAAACGTGTACTTGGTCACGTCCTGTTCATTCATGTTCTATCATGTCCTGTGTAATCATACACTTGGTTACGTCCTATATATCCATGTTTTACTTGACCTCATCCCAAGCGTTAACCTAATAAGGGCATATTTTCTACAATCATACATACTAACGTAAATTAGTGTTATCCCATAAGAAAAACTTAATGCATTGCCAGCTTAAAAAGGATTAGTTCGTGACGTTTTTTTGCTGTTATCATAATACATGACAGCGCATTGTATGTGATTGAGCTGGCTTTTAACAGTGTGGCGTTTGTTTAATACTTCCGGCCGTGTCGTGTTAAATTTTACTAAGCTTTTGTTAGATTTGTTCGTATCTGTTAAAAGTTTGATGTTTTCTTAATTGAAATTAGTGAGTTTAAAATGGTAAATTCCATTCTATAACCTTTATAAGCCAATGTAATCTGTGGAACTTTTGATTAGAATACTACGCAAAAAATAGATAGTTTATATATTGATTACTCCCGAGTGACATTAATCATCAGTATATTGCGAACCTTTATATAACGTCGATTATATTCATCAGGCAGGATATTATGTTTTTATCAAGTATGACTAAAGTTTATTTTTATTTATCGCCGTTTTCGGATATCATAATACTTTTTATATAGAAATATACCTGTTATATTTATAAACATTAATATAGTAAGCATGTACACAAGAATATAATAAAATTTAATTATACATTCAATGAGCCATCACAGTTCACGGTTAGACTTTTTGTTTACCTCGTCCGACCTTGACCTATTTACTAAATACAATTTCCGCTTAAATTCATTTTTAGCGTATATTATTATTGTTTAACGAAATTAAATATTTTATTTAAAAACTTATTACTGACACCGTCAAATGAACTGTCATAAGAAATCAGAATTGATAACCAGTTATTGGTGAAATATATTTATAGTAGAGGAAGTAACGGGGTTGTGCTGGTGGTACTCGTCCTTTGTGCGTTTCAAATTTCTTAATCATAGACGATGGCCTTACGGAACACCGTAATTTTAAGGTCATCCTCTTGTCTTTATATATTATAACTGTTTGTCTTATGTCAACAGATTCTTCATTAGATTGTCTGTTACCTGAAGGAAATTCCTGTATAAGGCTGTCGACTACATAAAAACATCAACTAATTTGTTGGTTATTTAATGTATTTGCTGCCTTTATAAACTCATTTAAAGAC
Organism: Ruditapes philippinarum; assembly: GCF_026571515.1. Classification (NCBI taxonomy): domain Eukaryota; kingdom Metazoa; phylum Mollusca; class Bivalvia; order Venerida; family Veneridae; genus Ruditapes; species Ruditapes philippinarum. The sequence continues at coordinate 555,433 of NW_026861299.1, forward strand.
AGGTTTGTTTGTATCTGAAGGCTAACATCTGGTATTAAACATAAATATATAAACACATATAAAAGTTAAGATTCAAGTTAATTTAGCATCATATTTATTTCAAATGACTTTACGATACCGAATGAAGTAAATTACTTAAAATACTAACTTACATTAATGTTTAACAGATCTAACATCTACAAATTATTGTTTGATTGATTGATTTATAATTGCCAAGTTTTCCTGTTCTTATAGAGATAATGGAAACACAGTTCTACACGAAACAACGTAATGGATTGTCACCGTAAAAGAATTCTTTCAAATACATCATGAACAAATTAAAGGGGCAAGGATAACTGTACGTAACGTTGTTAACCGATGCGATAACAAATGGAAACGTATCACGTGTGATTGAAGATTACTGTAAAGATATTGTAGCCTATGTTTAATACTGCCTGTCGTGCCGTGTGTAATTAAACTAAGTTGCATACGTTGCATTTGTACTGTATAATTTGAGGTTGAATGTTTTTCTAGTTGAAATAAGTGAGTGCTTTGAAAGTCTAAATTCAATTATAACCCTGACTTTAACGATGTAATCTTTAAAACTTTTAATTAGATTATTGCGCAATTCATAGGTTTAAATTGATTCCTCCTTCATGACATTAATCATCAGTATATTGCGTCCCTGTCATGTCGATTATATTTATTAGACAGGAAATCATGTTGTTATCAAGTATCATTTAATGTCTATTTTTATGGCCATTTTCATTCAATATTTCATGAAGAATATCAAAATACAAAATATATACTGTTGCCCTCATAGCACACAGTAATAAGGCTGTTTTGACCAATAAGGATAAACAGATCTACCAGCTGTTACCTATTTGTTTGCTACATAACACAACGAGGACTGATTCAATCAAGAGTAGATGAATTTGGCCAGAAATAGACCATGTCTGTGTCATTGGAAAAACAAAACAACAACAACAACCAAAACACTTCGTCATAAACCTCGCCGTAAATGCTGTATCACCTTCGTCATTCAGGTTTCGTTTAAATTTACCAAATGTTGATCGAGTTAGATATCAAAGCATCCCTTTATATCTATTTAGGAATATTTTCTTCTGGAAAATGAAGATTGTTTCACACACGCACACGCACGCATGCAGACAGCCACAGTCACAGGTGTTTGATTAAAATAAGTCAACTTACCTATGCTACCTGTCACCTGGATATATGAAATACAAAAAAAAAATATTTAATTTTGCAGATCAGTGTTTTGTTAACAAGTTAAAGTGATTCGAAATGTGATAGATATATCAGATAGTTAGATAAAATCAGTCAAAGGCCGCTTCCATAACCGTAGAGTTTTATACAGAAAAAATTATAATTTTGAACAACGTCACTTTACATCAACAAAAACCACAAATGCTTTACCATGAAACAAATGTCAAATTTCGTTATTAAACTTTCGCATTATAATAAATGAATGACTCTTAAATTTAGAAGTACACATTATGTTGTACTTAAACATCCCCAAAAAGTATTTTATGGTATCCTTTAAGATACGGAGTCGTTTGAAACCAACTGTCTGAACACAACCTTTTTGGTAAATCACCATTGATTTTTAATTTAATATAGACAAGGGAGATATGACATTAAGTTAAGCTAATGGTTTGTGCAAATCAAATCCCTTCTGGCAAGGTAGCTGTGTTTCCTGTTAGCCTTTTTCTTTGTTTTGGTTTGAGTATGTGTCCTACAAAATGGGATATGATATGTTGTAAAAATATTATTTATGACTAATTAATTGACAATACATTCTTGTATATCACGATACTAGTCACGACAATTGCAAATAATACATATACATGTATATTAAAAGTACAATGATAGGATTAATAGACTTTTTATTCTTGAAAACAACTAAATGATGCATTACTCTATGCGATAGTTACATTGTGTAGTCGCAAATTACGCATGTATATAACTTACGAATAAGGGTGTTAATTTATTAGTTAGCTTTAAAATTACCGAATACTTATTTACAAACTACCGATATTTCAAAACAAAACAAATTCAAAACTTATAGCCGATTTAATAGGAACATTTCTTTTTGAAAACCCAATTATACACCCGCCGTTTCACTCTGGTCCAGAATTAAAGTTATATACTATTTACGAGGGGTGTCCCAGAATTACGTGGACTTTTGCTATAACTTGTTTATTTTTTAATGCTTTTTTTAGCAAATTTGTACACAATACCTTTAACATATCCTTAATGAATATGTCCATTAGTTTATAAATTTCTAACATTGCTTCTCTATATTTTACGTCGCTATATTAACGCAGTATGCGCAGGGCGGGGCAGTCCAATATTTTGTATTAATAAGTTGTCTTTACTTTCGTTTATCTTGCGTATTTATACGTAAAAAATGGCGCGACGTCGTAAGCATATGCAGTGACGTCATATGAACGTTCGTTTGAAATTTTGACGTCATAGCTGTTTCCGTTATTGTTTACCAGCGGACAACTGACATACGTTGCTCTTGGATATTTAACAAAAAAATGACGTCCACGGATTACGCGGAACATCGGACTATCATCAAGTTTTGTGTTAATATTGGGAAGACGCCAACACAGACGCAGGAAATGTTGGAGACTGCTAAAGTGAGACCTCCTGTTTGTCGATCACACGTTTTCAAGTGCAATAAGCGTTTTCGATACGGCCGGGAGGACATTGAAGACGACAAGGGTCGTGGGAGTAAGTCAACGTTGACTGCGGCGTCAATTAAGGAAGTCAAGGACGTCATAGATCGGGACAGGCGTTACACTGTGCGGGACGTAAAAAAAAGAATAATAATAATAATAATAAAAATAATAATGATAAATAATGATAATAATAATACGGCGTCAGCATTATCACCGTCGTCTTTAACACTATTATCGTAACAAAAGTTAATAGTATGCTTTATTATTATTATTTTTATTATTATTATTATTTGCGGATTAAGTATATGTACAATATCGCTTACTTAGTAGATAAATTGTCTATTTGTCAGGTGTTACGGCGAGATCTTGTGCGTTCCTAGCGACGCCACCGGAATGACGTCGTAACGTCGGAATGGACTGCCCCGCACCCGCTACCCCTTGTCTCATTACCCTGCCCACAGACACTGATCCAGTTGCCGGACAACTTTGAAATTTTTTGTACTAATGCAATAAAGTTGCATTTTGTTCAAGTTAATTTTGTTTGTTTTTATTTTCAGTAGTTTTTGAGTTACAGCAAAAGACCACGTAATTCTGGGACACCCGTCGTGTAAACTGTCAGGTCTGCGTTCATTTTCAGAGTTTTGTTTCATTTCGAGTTAACTAGCGAATATAATTGGTCGTATTTACAGTCAGTTCTCTTTTCGTAATCCGTAATTCAAATAACCTTCATAAACTGTATCGTCTTGGGGCTAATATTGTTCAGTACAAAATGCATTCAACATTAAAAATCCTACTTCGTAGATAAATGGAAATATATTTCATCAACAGAAATGGCAGAAAGAGATTCATAAACAAAAATGTATTTAACTGAGGTTTGAGAATACGCCTGAAATTTTCTTTATAACTTAGCTTTATTCGAAGATATTTGAGATAAAGCTTCCTTGAACGTCACGTAAATTGAGTTTTACATTCTAGCTATCACATTCTAATCTACAGACAGGGTCATTCATGTTTCATATGTTTCTTTTAATCATATATACATGTATATGATGAACGATATTTTTTTTTTCATTTTCTTCTATTTTTAGTAGTTAAGTGAAATAAAATACTATAAATCTTCAAATTATTACTTTAAAATATAAAAAATGGACAGTTCATTGTAAAAATAGTTAAAACGTTGGACTAATGTTTGGTTAAATTGGAAAAATGCATCATATTTGTAAAATATATATTACGGTATTTTAAACGGTGCAAAGTGACGATACATAACCTTTATATTGTTCAATTTCCAACGTCAACATGACAAAAATTTCTTTTTGCCTGTTTCAATTGAATTTTGTAGTTTTTTCACTTCGTATAATAATGCAAGCTAAACTTATTCAAAGTTTCATCTGGTAAGTTAATATTAAACGACGTATACTTGTACCCTACCACAAGTTACTCACTGTCCAGCTATAACCTACCGTGAAGGAGTTAGGTCTTAGGAAATTCTAGGCATTTTGATATAAATAAAAAATATATATTTTATACCCTTGGTAATGCATTTCATTTTTGAATTTTGGAAATAAATGGAACTGAAAAGTTCGAGTATAGAACAAATATTCATGGATATGAATAAAAAGAAAATATGTCTTATTGAAAGGTCTAGAAAATTTTTGCAAGTTCGAGTCTGTAATTTGTATATTCGGTATATATAACTTTTGTTTTCTTTTCCCCATATATCACAACAGTAATCAAAAATAGGAAGAAGGTATGCATTATTAAGTAGCATGCGAGATTTCCTTATTTGAAAAATTACTTTATTCGCCTGAATAAATTAATTTTAGAGTTATTTTTTACCCAAATCATTTACCTGACATTGCCAATTTGGGTGTATTTTCACATAAATAACAAGCAGGTTTTGTGATACTACACCAACAAGAGTTGAGTCGTAAATTTTGAAATTCAGTGCTTGTGCAATCTTTAGTTTTTGTCTACTTAATACTAGCATATATTTAGACTTTCTAGGGTGCAAAAGTATGTTATTTACTTTATAACAATTAAAAGTCATATTAGGCTATATTGTAATGTTTCTTCTATTTTTGATAATTATGTCATCTCTAGATCACTTCTGTGAAAATATATATAAGTCCAACCACTTTATATGTTTTATCATTTTCCTGATATCAACAGGTCATTCATTATCCGACGAAAATATGTAGAAAATTTCAATCCTTACCGGAGCAAGACTATTATTACCAATATTTCTGGTGCGTGGTTATGGTAAAGATTAATATTGATAGAATTTGATGGGAGTAATTGGATTTTAAAATATACTTTATAAAATATAGTATTAGTCGCGTACACCAGCCATCCACGCACTCTACTTCAAGACCACGAAATAAATCTTGGTTGCTGCAGAATCCTGCTTTTAAGAAACAAAAAAAAACGTATGACATTTATAAATGATAAAAGTTTCTCCAAAACTAGTGTATATTGTCATTCTGAAGTGAGGTCTGAATTTGCACGAAGGAAAGATCAAAATGGGCGACAAATCAATTTCAAAAAGTGTCGTTCAGAAAACAAATAACGTCATGTTTTATCCCTTTTATGTTTAGATGTTAAAATGAAGCTGTATGACTTATCAAAGAACTTAAAAGCACAGTGCTATTAGCAATGTAAGAAGTCATACAACTTAGATCTAAGTAAGTCGGCGTTACATATAACATAAGGCTTCACATTATTAGATTTAATAATAAAATTCGAAAGCCAGAAAAAAATGTTGTTTATGTTTCTATCAGTCATAGTCTGTATCTATTCTGTATTGCGTCATAGCACATTAACAAATGATTTTGAAGATGATTATATAGAACTTAAATATGAATGATTTACCATGGATTGATACAATGTATTTTATATCAAATTATATATTTAAGATGAAATATGTCAAGATATAGTTCAGAAAGAAAGTATTATCTTTAAACCTGAAAAAGAAAGCCCGTAATACTAGATTGTAGCTGAACATAAATAAGACAATACATCAACATGATTCAATTGACAATATCCTAATAATCTGTTGTTGTTTTTCTCATTTTCCGAAAATCAGCCATTGTAGTATTGCTAATGTAGTATGTTTTGCCCTGCATGAATTGTTCCAGGTAAGAATAAAAGTTAGACAACTGTAAAATATTGAATCGGAAAATAGTGCATTGAAACGAGTGGAAGACATTTAAACGTATGAAATTAGATAAGGACGTTAAAAGGTTGAACTCATTAACGTTTTAAAAAGCTTCACGACTACACATGAACGCACTGCTTGAATCAATGTATCAGATAGTTTCGTCCTTAATGCACATAATATGTGTGAGTTTCTTACGTATGAGAATTGCAAATTTATTCAAAGGATATGCAAACTTGACATTTTGAAATATTTTACCTGCCGTGAAAAATATAACACATTTAAGAATTATTTTTCTAGCCTTTAGCATGTCTTGGTTAACATTCTTTGTAAAAATAACTAAAACGTTGGATAATAAGACTAATGTTTGGTTAAATCATATTTGTAAAATATATATGACGGTATATTAAACGGTGGAAAGTGACGATACATAACCTTTATATTGTTCACTTCCAACGTCAACATGAAAAAAAGTTTCTTTTTGCTTGTTTCATTTGTATTTTGTAGTTTTTTCACTTCGTATAATAATGTATGTTTTTTTTATAATTAGTAATAAACCTATTCAAAGTATTCATCTGGTACGTTAATATTAAACGACGTATACTTGTACCCTACCACAAGTTACTCACTGTCCAGCTATAACCTACCGTGAAGGAGTTAGGCCTAAGGAAATTCTAGGCATTTTGATATAAATAAAAAAAAAATATTTTATACCCTTGGTAATGCATTCTATTTTTGAATTTTGGAAATAAATGGAACTGAAAAGTTCGAGTATAGAACAAATTTTCATGGATATGAATAAAAAGAAAATATGTCTTATTGAAAGGTATAGACAAATTTTGCAAATTCGAGTCTGTAATTTGTATATTCGGTATATATAACTTTTGTTGTCTTTTTCCCATATATCACAACAGTAATCAAAAATAGGAAGAAGGTATGCATTATTAAGTAGCATGCGAGATTCCTCATTTGAAAAAGTACTTTATTCGCCTGAATAAATTAATTTTAGAGTTATTTTTTACCCAAATAATTTACCTGACAACGCCAATTTGGGTATATTTTCACATAAATACCAAGCAGGTTTTGTGATACTACATTGACAAGAGTTGAGTCGTAAATTTTCAAATTCATTCGTTTTGCAATCTTAGTTTTTGTCTACTTAATACTAGTATATATTTAGACTTTCGATGATGCAAAAGTATGTTATTTACTTTATAACACTTAATAGTCATATTAAGGCTATATTGTAGTGTGTCTTCTATATTTGATATGTCATCTCTAGATCACTTCTGTGAAAATATATTAATTTACTTATTGGTCTAACCACTTTATATTTTTTATCATTTTCCTGGTATCAACAGGTCATTCTTTAATTGCAATCCTTACCGGAGCAAGACTATTACTACCAATATTTCTAGTGCATGGTTATGGTAAAGATCAATATTGATATAATTTGATTGGAGTTATTGAAATCTGAAATATACTTTATAAAAGATAGTATTAGTCGCGCACATCAGCAATCCACGCACTCTTCTTCAAGACCACGAAATCAATCTTGGCTGCTGCAGAATCTTGCTTTTTAGAAACAGAAAAAAAGTATGACATTTATAAATGATAAAAGTTTCTCCAAAACTAGTGTATATTGTCATTCTGAAGTGAGATCTGAATTTGCACGAAGGAAAGGTCAAAATGGGCGACAAATAATTTAAAAAAAGTGTCGTTCAGAAAACAAATAACGTCATGGTTTATCCCTTTTATGTTAAGATCTGTTTTATAATGTTAAAATGAAGCTGTATGACTTATCAAAGAACTTAAGAAGCACAGTGCTATTAGCGATGTAAGAAGTCATACAAATTAGATCTAAGTAAGTCGGCGTTACATAAAACATAAGGCTTCACATTATTAGATTTAATAATAAAATTCGAAAGCCAGAAAAAAATATTGTTTATGTTTCTTTAAAATTGTCCTCTCTTTATTGATGTATATTAATTTATGTGTTATCTTGTTTTATGGCTTTCGGCCATCTAGTTACTGGATGATCTTTATGGCAAAGAGTTCACCATTTCTTAACATGGGCGACACAAAACAGTTCTCTTTAAATTTTCTAAAGTTTCTTGTTTGTGCTTTGAAAAATATCGTTTAGTTAGATTACATTCTTTCGTTTGTACATTATCATTTTATTTATTATAACCAATATATATTAATCTATTTCAATTGGAATAAACTCGAAACCTAACGCGAAAAAATATTATATGGCAAAATCGCCATGTTAAAGTCAAGTTTGAAATGAAGGACAGAGAACTGTAACATAAGTATGACTAAGAATTTGATTGCGCAACGGACATATTTTTCAGCAAAACAGGCACAGCGTTTGTTTCTTTTATGAAAATAATCAAAGATTTAAGTACCAAAACGATTAACTGAGTGAAAAAGCAACTTTGTTCATGAACACGATACTTTTCCTTCCACTTTATAGTCGCATCAAACCCGTTAGCCATTATGGCTTTTGATTTTGTTAGCGTTCGCAAATGCCGTTCATGGGTTATACTATTTTTTATATTATTATTAAAATTAATACTTCTTGTTTTTATTTATATCGCTTTTTAAATAATGTTTTTCGTTGCAGATCCGTGCACCACAAATAACATGACCGCCTAATAGGTGTCAAATTCAGGGATGATGCATTTTTCCATTAACCCATATGAACAGACTCAATCAAACCGAATCTGCAACTTTCATATAAAGTGTTTTATTGGTTCCGACGGTTTTTTTCTAGATTGCAAAGAATATAAAATAGCACAAAATATAAGCCCGTGCATTATTGTCTTCGTTACCAACTTAAAAAAAGAATCTTATCCAAACTTCGTTCGATTATTTAGCTGTATTTGTATTCGTGCTAAAATCGGAATGGGCCAGGTGTCTCTCAGATTATTTAAGTTCTAAATTGCTAGTTACCGTATGACATTTAAAGTCTGTAAAACACATTGTATCAAATCTGCAAGTTGTTATAGCAAACCGAACACACGACAAGATCACGTTCAAACAACGTCCTTCTGCTCATTTTTGCAAAAGGTTAATTAAGAATATCTTCTATCAGTCAATTCTTCTTGATATCAGACGTACTAGTTATTAAGATGTTTGGTAACATGAAACTTGACAGCTTAAAGGCGTCATTTCTGTCATTAGGGAATGCGAGTGTTCGCAGACACATGCAACTATATTTCATATGATGCAAATATTTTCGTCTCCAGGCAATAGGACAAGGAATCGGTTATCTTTGGAAATTGTATTCAATAAGAAACTGTAGTATCTGTTTACATAAATTCAATGAGCTCAATAAAGGTTTTTAATCGTGACATTCATCGGATAGAACACAGAAATGTAATGTTGGAAATAATTTTATAATAAAATATGTTCAAGTGGACAAAGAAAATAATTTTCACATGGCATCCATGTAAATTACAAAAGAGGCGTTATTAGAAATATAGTGAAACATACTGCAAAATCGGGGATAAATCGCACATACTAAGTGAAGTGTTACTTTCATTTTGAATCTTTGTCTTTTTCTTAAAATCTCATCTCTTTTTACAAGTTTGATTTTCTTGAAATATTTTCGCTCATCTGGATGCATGCAGATTTAAATGTAATTATTTTTAATCTCTGTTGTTTGCGATTTACTTTAAGCAAGTTAAAATCTTATGACAATGTGTTTTGTTATGTTATTTTAATTCGCAATTTAATGTGCAAATAATTCACACACTATTTTTGCTGCATTTACCAGTCAATACATAGGTTTCTAAAGTTTGTATTTTCCGTTGTTTTTTATTTGCATTTTCTTTGAATATATCACATGTTTTTATGGCTATCTAATCTGAGAGTTTAGGAGGGAAAATGATGTGTTAATTGTATACAATGGTTGAGTTAGTTTTTGTAATTATTATACATGTGTATTTCAGAGTATACATTAGAAATAGTCTCTGGCATATACATATTTAATATACGTATATTTAAGTAATTAAGTTAATGCTATTTTTTGTTTATCGTATTGAGACTGTTTTGTTGTTTTCTCGCGTTCGTAAACTTGTAATATTATAATTAATGTGCAATTATCTTAAATACGTTAATGCAATATCATATTATTCTATTTCCCACATTCTTTTATTTTGTATTTTTTATTTAATTATATTCAGCCATGTTTTATCATTGCATTTTAATTGAATAGAAAAGAAAACGTTAAAAACAATAAATAATAAAAAAACACAAAAAAAAAACACACAAACGAGTTATGAAATGCCATAGATTACTTTATCAAACCGAGTGTGCAACATTTAAGTTTGGCCGTTTTGGCAATCTTTAGCGGTTCCGTTTTTCTATCTCTCTTCTTTTGTATTTAAAGATTTAAGTTACTTATCCTCGTTTAATAAGCTGATACTTATTCACTTTAGATGTAATACTCATTTCATAATTACGTTTGCGATGCGAAGTGGCCAGTTACTTGTCGAAGTACCGTTAAACTAACATACACATACATGCCACCTCAATCCCGAAAAAAAAAAAGAAATAGAATCTTGCTATACATAATGCGAGTGATGACAAAGAACACTTATTTAAAGGCAAGTTCAAAGCAATTTAGAAAAAAACGCAACATCTCGACAAATTATTTTTCTAAATCTAACCTCAAACAATGAGAAAATGGCCGCAGTTAAGAAAAACGACCAGTCAAACCATAAACTATCTTTACATATACTACATGCTCTACGTCATTTATTGTATTTTTTCAATAAAACAAATTCTCTTACACACCAATGGGTTAACCAAAATTGTCCTACCAAAGCATCTTTTTGAAAAATATTTTGTGATTCTGTCTGTGTTATACTTCTAACAAGGTTGATAAATTGGTAAACGTACGTTGTCACTATAAAGCAAAAACGTCTCCTAGATAATGTTGAATCGACCTAGTTTTATGATGAAATAGTTTCCGACCAACAGAATATAAGTAGATCTATCTGATTTAATTTAACACTCTGCAAATGTCTGCGTTTTGTCATGTCACATAAATGTAATCAAATTTTCCTTCAGGGATTTCTATTCAAATCAAAAAGCATAAACGATTTACCACAAGTATAGGAAAATGTATTTATCTAAAATTTAGAAAAGAGTTTTATAGTAAATATGTTGTATTGGAAGAAAGTTTAAAACGATAGTTTTGTATAATAATATTGAATACGTATCATAGCATAAACTATAAAATAATGCAATGAAACCAAAACATAACAATAACCAACACATAAACATAGTAATGTGCATGCATGTCTTCTATCTTGGCAATACCTAAAAGTAAAAGAACTGAGATTGAATGCTTAGACAATTAACGTGCAGCATGAATTACTTTTATCAACGGTCTATGTTAATTCTTTCGGTGATAAAATAAATTGAATAAAGTGTATATTTATATTTTTAAGAAGGGACTTTAACGTCACTTCATAAATATTAGTCGTTATGAATATTTATTAATGAAAAGATACTTAGATCAGTAAGAATTACGAAGTAATAGCAAACACTTTTTTCGGTATTGTTTATAATGGTTTTTCTGAATCGAAACTTACATTGTCAATATTTATTACAAATTATATTATAGTATTGGAAAGTTTAGAATAAAAACAATATTAAATAGCGCCAATTATGATATTAATTTGATTGTGCGGAACTATTTCTGACTCAGCAAACTTAGTTTCTTTGCAGCGCAATACGTCTCTGTTATATATAGAGCTAGGTATACAATGACATTTCTCTACTATTAAAACAACTTTTTGAGATGTATCCTTTTGGATATGAGATTATAAATATTAAGACTCTCATCACATAGAATTGAACAATCCGGATCCGGATCAACATTGATATTCTCAAAACGTTTCTACTGTGAGGATGTTGCATGTTTCCATTATCACTGTACATACAAAATCAAACCGAGTCTGCAATTTTCATGTTTTTTGTTTGTGATAAATGCTTCCGAGGGATAACACTTTTTCCCGATTATCATTCTTAAACACTTAGAATTCAAAATTGACATTAAATGAACTTGAAATTGCACGTCTCATTGATATTATAGAATGCAAATCAAATTTACAAGAAATGTCCGTTTAAGATTTGATCCAGTTATTACTGTTATCTGTATTGTTATTACTTTTCTTTCCTCAAATCAAGCCTGTTTCCTTGCAACTCAGCACTTTTATACATTTTGTTTGTGTCCCATATCATATTATCTTTAAATGATAAATGTTGGCTTCATACAGCAACAAAACTAGCAACGGTATCATTTTATTCTGATATTTTCATTTGTGAACACGAGGAAAGAAATACCTGCATTTTTTATTTCATTTTCAGAGATTGAAATGTATGTAAAACTAGTTTTGTGTAAAGCACTGTCTTATATTATTGTTTTAGTCAGCAGTATTGTTTGTTAAAGTGTTAGATAATTTACTCCATTTTTGTTTGTACGATTCAATTTTATCATTTGACAGTACAATTGCTTCTTCAATCTGTATCCTTAACAGCAAAAAGTTTTTAAAAATATCAAAAGTGGGCTTTCGTCCTTGATATTTCATTTTTAAAATGTAATATTTCATTAGAATAATGATATTAATTTACTACAATTACTATTTATATTGGTTGTAAGCTCTCCAAAAAAACACTGTTTCTTTAACTGTATAAAAATTAAGATTAATGGATAAGAGAAAGGAATGCAAGTTTGACCATAAATTTGCACAAAATTACACTCCCAAAATAGATGATGAAGTGTTTTCTAAAACCTACTGCAAGCAAAAATCACACAAATTTGAATTGCATAGATTATTTTGAAAAGCATAGTGTTTTGTTGCAGTAAGTCTATGGATGAACTTATAACTGAAATTTCTTAATGTACATCTATTAGTACATTGTAGATGTATAGTATATATCTTAATCCAATTCATTCTATATCTATTTCTTTTTTTTCCCATTGCTCTTCATTTTTATTTTTTACCTTCTCATCATTTTCAAGTTGGATATTATATAAAAGTTTATTTATTGTTTTGGATTTTTGAATTTATTGAGAAGCGTATCTTGTTCTTCCAATTATTTGTTGTTATTTTTTAGTTTCTCAAAGGTATTGTTTTGGTATAATTGTTTATTAGCAAAAGTATCTTAAATAATCAGCATTTTTCTATTCCGTAAATTTTCTTTTAAAATTATCATATTTATAAAAGGCTTTTCTCCTATAATCATAAAGATGTTTCTATATAAAGTATGCCTTTATCATGCCAGTTTTATAATAAACCGTTTGTTTTGTCAATTTTAATGCTAGAATTATTCCATACTATGTCTTTAAACATTATCTTTGTTTTTATTGTGCTCATGCTGAATGTGAAACCAGACGAAAGAACTTATTATGAAACGAATTAATGTGGATATAAATTATTGAATATCATTTTTTGAAAGATTACATTGGAAAAGATAAAATCATTTCCATTTTGCTTTATCTTGTGTTTTACAAAAAGTTTCCAATGAACTCTCATTATCTTTGTTTATATACTTTTTTACCCAGCTTGCTTTTACTGCATTAAGATAATATGTAATGTCTATCATTTTAGTCCACCATTTTTTATATTAAGTTTTAAAGTTTTGCGTTTTATTTTTTCTGGTTTCCCTGCCCATAGAAAGTGAAACATCGCTTTAGTTATTTCTTTCATCTTATCATTGGATGGATTTGCTAAAACTGAAAAAGGATATATATTATTAATTTTGGTAATGCAATTGTTTTTATCACTATTACTTTTCCCATTAACGTAAGCTTTCTGTGTTGCCACTGCTTTAAGCAATTGAAAAAATCTTGAAGTTTAGGTTCTAAATTTATGTTTGTATTTTTCTTGTAATCTGAGGAAAATAAAAGGCCTAATGTTTTTGCTGAATCAGATGTCCACTTAAATTTTCTATTTTTAAACAATATTCTATGTTAGTATCTTTTAAATGACCGACTCGTAATATTGTTGATTTCTTTGAATTAAGGTTTAAACCGGAAATTTTACTAAATTCTGTTATCACATAGACAAGTTTTTTCCGAAAGACTTAACTGAACCATCGTTTACGAAAGTTGCATCATCTGCAAAGAAGGATTGTTTTATTTCTTTGTCCTCAACTTTTATCCTTTTATTTTCACTACTTTTTCTATGTAATTGGATAAAATTTCTAAACAGACGATGAATAATGATGATGATAAAGGACATCCTTGTCGAACACCCCTTTCTAATGGTAAAAGGTTCTGAGAAATGACCATTATTTACAATAATACTTGAAATATCAGTGTAAAAAAGTTTGACCCATTGTATAAAATCTTTACCGAAATTGAACTTTTGAAGAGTATTAAAAGATAAACTGATGATTTAAACTATCAAATGCTTTTTCATTAATCGGCAAAGAATAATAAACCTGGTTTGTTTTCTTTTGAAGATATTCAATTATTTCAAAAAATCATTCCCTTACGTTTTTTCACCAATGTAACGGTTTTTCCATGAAACCTGTTTGATTGAAACTAATTATAGCTGGCAAAACTTTTTTGATGCGATTAGAAATAGTTTTTGTTGCTAATTTATAATCCACGTTAAGCAAACTTATTGGTCTCCAGTTTGATATATTCTGTAAGATCTTTTTCTGGCTTTGGTATAAGGGATATAATTCCTTGTCTTTGAAGAGTTGTTAGTTTTGATATTTGAAAAGAGTAATTAATCGAATCAAGAAAATATTTTTTGATGCTATTCCAAAATGTCTTATAAAATCGACGGTTAAGCCATCAGATCCTGGACTTTTGTTGTTTTTCATTTCTGATAAAGCTATTTTAACATTCATATTCATTTAATATTCCTTCACATTATGCACTTTTCTTCTTCATTTTATATGATTTAATGTCTGTATTAAAAAAAATTTAGATTTGATTTTTGTGGGGCTCTGTATTTGTATAAATTTTCAAAAATGATTTTTTCTTCTTTTAATATTTGTTTTGCGTCTGTAATTTCATTATTTTCTATTTTAACTTGTGTACAATTTTTTTCTCCGCATGCTTCTTTTCTAAGTTAGAAAAGTATTTACAATTTTTTCATTTTTGTTCTATGTGAATAGCACGTGCTCTCAAAATCGAGCCATTTACACGGTATTCATAAATTTGTTCAATTCTTGCTTTTTTAGATATCATTTCTTTATGTAATTTTTTTCATTATTTTGTTCATTATTGCTAGTAGTTAGTATTTTTTCTTCTAATTGTTTTATTTCTTTCATCAAATTTACTCATTTTCTTTCTTTTTTCTTTTGACTTGCATATCGAATTGTTTCATTTCTTATTGCTCCCTTTATAAACTCCCATAGAGTATTTGGATTGCATGCTATATTTATTTCTGCTATTGAGATTATAGTTGCTTTTATTTGACTTTGGTACTTTTTATCTAGTAATTAAAGAATTGTTCAATTTTAAAAATAGCCAGGCCTTTTGTCATTGCATTATCATTTATTGTTAAAGTTACTAAGAGTGATCTGTTTTATATCCGTGTGAATATTTACTTTTTGAAATGACGTTACATAGCACGGTCAGATACCAAAAAATAATCTAATCGGCAATATATAACTGGTTTTCCATTTGAATGCCATGTAAATTGTCTCTTTTCAGGGTGTTTTTATGCGCCAAATATCACGTAAGCTACATGTTTCTAACATACTTTTTATTTTAATCTCGACATTTTCTACTTGTTTGAAGGTTTTCCATTCTTTTTATCAATATTTGTATTTATCACTGTATTAAAAGTCGCCAACCGAATTATAAAATATTTTCATCGTTTTTGAAGAATAAAATCTTCGAGCCATTTGAAAAATGCTCATGTTATCATCATTTGGGGCCATAAATGTTCAACATGGTAAAGCTTTTTCATTTATTGTTACTTCAAGTACTATTAATCTTTCCTATTATTAGTTCTTTTTTATTCAGATTTTTACATTACAATTATTTTTTATAAGAAATGCAACACCTTCTTTGTTTGATTTATTTCCACTGAAGAAAGACATACCTTTTCATTCATTTTTCCATGATTCTGATTGATTTGTTTGAATGGGTTTCCTTGTAACATATAAATAGAATAAAGTTGTGAATCAAGCCATTCAAAGATTTTTTTCGTTTCCTATTATTTCCTAACCCTCTAACATTTAATGTAGCTATTGTAGTTTCCATATTGAAGAAACAGGCATTACATGTATGAGTATACAACCATAAAACCTTAAATTAAAACTGAGTCACTTAGGACATTCACATAAACAGAAAAGAAAAGAAAATGACAACTATGTTTCATTTAACAAGAGGAGTGTAGATTGATCCATGTATTTGTATATTTCAGTATGACTTACGTTTCCTGTAGACTTTATATAACAGATAACAAATTTTTATGTTAAGTATGATTAGATTTCAGAGTGATTTATGATGTTTGATCTTTTGCATATATTTTCCTTTAATAATAAATTTCATATACATATGCATGCATGCACACACGTACGCACGCACACACGGGCACACACTATAACAAAACCATAAATACATACACACATGCATGCATACATGCAAATATACATACATACATACATACAAATATTTATTACAAATCATATAAAAAAATATGCTTAAGTATTTGACTTAAACCTCTTTCAAAATTTTATAAAAAATTACTTGTTTAATTATTTTGAATTCAGTATATGTTGTTTATCTTATTCAATTTTCAATGACAAATAAAATAAAAAAAAAAAACATCCAACAATTGTTCTTATACTTTAAAATCTTACGTAGATTTTCCTGTTTTATCTTTGTTATTTATATTTTATCGGTGATATGGGACTAAAAAGTAATAAGAAACAACACTTATTGGAAGTCTAATAATCCTTAGTTTTAAATAATCTGTAAGATTTAGATAAAAACCACACACAGAAAAAGTATCACTAAAGTGTGTCTTTTAAGGATAAAAAAATTCGAAAACCTCAAAGACATACAAAAGGAAAAAATCATTTTGTCATCGACAAAAACATAAGGTATGTCTAAAACAAAAAAAAGAAAGAAAAACAACATAAAAAACAAATAAAAAAACATTTACTGACACGCTGAACAACTTTTGAAAAAGTTTCTATTTATGGCAAAGACTTATCAACATCCATATGTTTGGAAATAGGATGAAAAGGAAAATTAATCAGCTTAATACACTAAGTAAGCATGATAACTTTGAGACAAAGTTTGTTCTCAATTGAAAAACTTAACACCATTACTTTAATTCATACAAAGACAATACATATCTATAAACTATTGAAACAAAATTAAGATTTATATTTTTCTGAAAATGTTTCAACATTGTGAAAAAAGTATCACAATACAGGATGTTTATCTTTTTTAATATACCTTATAAGTGTACTATGTATATAGAATCTATAGTAACTTAAACAAGTTTCATGTATATGTGAAAAAAAGATCTAAATAGTAGGCTACAGATTATATAAATCCACGTAAAAAACATGTGAGAAAAGGTCCCAGTTTTAACTCATGTTATAATTCTTCTAACATAAAAAATGAAAAAACAAAAAAACAAAACACACAAAAAAACAAAAACAACAACTAATCTTTGTGGAAAAAAAAACTATCAAAAAATGTACAAAAATTCATGAAATTGTGTATTTACTATTTTTAAATTACAATAAAAGGTGTCTTTATAAAAATGATATTTCTCACACTTTTTTACATTTGAATGTAAGTAGGTGAATCAATAAAACAAGTCATTTATAAATCGATCATGGACAAATTGTAGAGACTGGATAATAAAGTGTGTGGTTTTTTTTATATAGACAACAGAAATAAAATATTTCAATAAACCAGTCATAGTCTGTATTTATTCTGTATAACGTCATAACACGTTTATTACATTAACAAATGATTTAAGGTGATCATTTAGACCCTAAATATTAATGTTTACCATGGATTGATACAATGTATTTTATATCAAATTATTATAGATGAAATATGCCAAGATATAGTTCAGAAAGGAAGTATTATCTTTAAACCTGAAAAAGAAAGCCTGTAATACTAGATTGTAGCTGAACATAAATAAGACAATACATCAACATGATTCAATGAACAATATCCTAATAATCTGTTGTTATTTTTCTCATTTTCCGAAAATCAGCTATTGTAGTATTGCTAATGTAGTATGTTTCAGCTAAGAATAAAAATTAAGACAACTGTAAAATATTGAATCGGAAAAAAGTGCATTGAAATGAGTGGAAGACATTTAAACGTATGAAATTAAATAAGGACGTTTAAAGGTTGAACTCATTAACGTTTTTAAAAGCTTCACGACTACACATGAACGCACTGCTTGAATCAATGTATCAGATAATTTCGTCCTTAATGCACATAATGTGTTTGAGTTTCTTACATATGAGAATTGCAAATTTATTCAAAGGACATGCAAACTTGACATTTTGAAATCTTTTATCTGCCGTGAAAAATATAACACACTTAAGAATTATTTTTCTAGCCTTAAGCATGTCTTGGTTGATTTAAAAATGTTAGTATATCTACATACAATATCGAAAGCAAACATATTTTGCACGAAGTAAAGTGTTTCCATTTTTTAAAAAAAGGCTCAATAACACTGTGTTTTCAAAAACGACACTTAGACTTTTTGCCAACTGTATGCGTATATATTATAATATAAAACATAGCAGGGACAATTTTGTTTTGAAGAATTTACTTTTGTTTATTTTCATCCTTATCGTTACAAAATCAAGCTTGCACTATAGAATCATATGTCAATTGCCTAATTTAATGCTTGCGGGTTGGTTGACTGCGCTAAAGCTAAAGGAATCCACAAACTTAAGTTTACCAAATCCATGGATTTAAAACCTTGACTCAACGCCCTGATTTTATTATTCATTCACAAAAATTGTGGAGTGTCTAACTGAAATTATAGACATGCGTTGTCTTATTGCAAAAATTAGTAAATCTTTGCATGTATGAAAAGCAATGTAGCATGATTTCGTTTTTTTTTTCCAAAATTTCATCATATGTACGGAGTTGTGAATCGTATAATTTATATAAAAACTGTTTGCTTTTGAACACACACT
Organism: Ruditapes philippinarum; assembly: GCF_026571515.1. Classification (NCBI taxonomy): domain Eukaryota; kingdom Metazoa; phylum Mollusca; class Bivalvia; order Venerida; family Veneridae; genus Ruditapes; species Ruditapes philippinarum. The sequence continues at coordinate 574,450 of NW_026861299.1, forward strand.
CACGAAGGCACGCGCATATAAATTTAAATTTGAAACGATGCGTTGGAACGAACGAAATGAACAAGGCAATATTACTTCTACAGCACGTAGCCCCCAACATTGACATTGGCATATGCCAAGCTGAATATATAAGTGTTTATTTAGAGCAACAGTTTGTAAACACGTTTAGAGGTTTTGATTTCATATATATGAAGACGCATGAGACAGATTAACACATGGACTTAAATTTATATTTTTAAACTCTATATTTTTAAAGACTCTTCAAATAAATCAGTTCGAATGGCGGGGTGGCAAAGTGGTTAACACGTCAGACTAGTAATCTAAAGACTGCTGGCTGTGAGGGTTCAAAACCTTTAAGGACAAGCTGTTGTTGTTTCCGTGAGCAATGTGAAGATGATGATTTTTATTTAAAAATCATAATCTTTTTAGAAATATTAAATAAGTTTTTTAAAGGAGTATTCATTTTTCATTTATTTTATGATACATGTATGTGGATGATTTGTTCGTTTATTTTAGTCTGTTAGCAATGTCACAAACTTTGCAATTTTTCTTTATTTAAACTTTCATATTTCTTTGCTTTCCTACTCTAAAAGTCATGCTTTTCACTGACATTTTCACTTAGGAGTTTATTAACTCGAGTATATTAGTTTCCCTAATATTTTTTTCAACTTAATTTAATATTATCATCTTTAGCAAGCTTTTGTGTGCGTCTCAAGTAAGTTAAGACGGAAAAACATTGATGTTAATTCAGAAAGTTTTATCATTAAAGAATGACTGAATTTTAAATTTAAAGTTTACTACCATTTTACAGTAACAAAATGTCTTGAATGAAATAAATTTCATTAAAATAAAAACATATCATATGGAATTTAGTATTAAAGGAGGAAAAACCACGATAATACGTCTTCTGGAAATATTAGGTTCTGTTAAGTTAACCTTTTTTTATAATATCCAGTAAGGTATGATGTCGTTTTTCATCGAGTTATAAATAACAAAGTCAACTCCGATATATTATTAAACTGGGCAAGGTTGGTTATTATGATGAAAGGCTTTCGACACAAAGTAGATGCATACTTACTTTACATTTTTCACACTTACAAACTAGCTATTATGTGGAGTTATTAAGTATGACTTTGACCTATTGATTTTGAGTATTTGAACACAAGGACATTATAGACAACATTATAATGTCTAATGTTAATATTATTTTCAAACTTTAAATAACTTGAAATCTTCATCATATTTTTCAACTGACAAAATATGCTTTAACTTAAACATTCATTTCTGGGTTTGACATATTCTTGGACAAAATAACATCCAAGGCAAATGTGTTTAGTAATTCAAGAATGACAAACACGAAAAGACCTTCAAAAGAAAAAAAAAGCTTCTGTCCTTTTTTTCTACATTTTGTATTAAGAAAAGGTCAATTATGGCCATTACTTGTAGTGGATCCTTTTCTTTTGCGGAGGGTTGGCTATATATTACTTTCAATGATAGTTCTAGATAATCAGATGCAGTTACAAATTAAAGATCTGGCAGCGGTATTTATGTTAAGTCAATGTCTCTAATAGCTAGAACAATATAAGGTTTCCCTATCTTATTTGCAAATAAAAAACAAAATGCCATTGAATATATTTTCTTAGTATAAAATTCAAATGTTTACTGTATAATCAATAAGTTCTCAATACAAAGTTAAATGTCAGAATAACAGGCACTGGTATTGGGGTGTAATATAACTACTCAGACAGACAAAATTTATTAAGAAAAATGTCAATTGTGGCCCCTGCTTGTAGTGGCTTTTATTCTTTTTTTCGAAAATATTTCCGGAGGGTGGGGTGATTTATCACCTTCAATGATAGTTCTAAATTATCAGGTGTACAAATAAAATAAAGGTCTTGCAGCGGTATATATATTAAGTCAATGTCTCTTATAGCAGAACAATATTACGTTTTAAGTGCTTCTTCATTACTTGAAGATATATTATTTCTAAAAACAACTATTTGAGATAATTTCATACGATAATAAGGTCATACATCTGAGACACTTAACATTAAAAACAAAACTGATTATATGAAAGTGCAACTCCCTATCTTGTTTGCAAAAAACGAAATGTCATTGAATTAAATATGTTATCATAGTATAAAATTTAAATGTTACTGTATAAATCATTAAGATCTCAATACTAACTTTTAGGTTAGAATGACAGGCACTGGTAGTGGAGTGTAATATATTTTCTCAGACAAAATTTATGTCTGATTTGAATTAAACGGACAGTCATTGTTTGTATTTCATCTGTCTTTCGTCACGCCTGTCATGTCACATGTTCGACATTTACAAGTAATTTCAAGATGTTCATAGAGACCCAAATATAAATAGTTTTAGCAGATGAAAATACGTATATTTACAACATTATCATTGATGGACGGTGTAAAGGTTTGGAGCAAAATGATTCCTGGTTATGTGCAACAAAGGATTCAGATCACAAAATGTTTTCATCTTTCGAAATTAGTTATATCGGATCTGGTTTTATAGTATTTGTTTGTTTGGTAGTTTGGGCTTTACGGCGACACAGGCACATTACTGGTCATACCGCGCGAACACTATAATCATTTAGCATAATAATTATAAGGAATTGCAACAAGATTATAAAAGAAGTTACTTTAAACATAAATACAAGTTTACTTCTTTCACGTTATCGATCAAAATACAACAAAATAACAATAATATACACTATTAAAGTTAGGAATTATTAAACGAATTAGTTATTTATAATAGTTGCTTTAGATTAGAAATCTTAAAAAAGTTATTAACATTTGAACAAAACTTATGAAAACAATTCAAAGGCCTGGTAGACAATATTATATATTGGTTCATATTGTACATGTTGAACATTATTATATCTATGCTTATTACTGAATATACTCATCACTGAATTGGGACACGTAAAGTTAACAGCGCAAAAACCGCTATACATTAGATGTGCAAGTATTCGGCATCAAGGTATCAATGGAGGAGCAAAGTTCTCATTTAAATGCCTTACCAGTTTTTTTTTCAAAATATGAAACTGAATAACTTAACAATAATAAAAACTACGACAAAAGCACAATTACTTACTGTTTTCATTCATTTGGCTAAATAGAACTATTGAACCGAATTATTTTTTTTACGAACGCAAATAATTCAGATTTATATTAATAGTTACTTACTTTCTTTACATAAACTAAGGAGATTCATATTTGCTTACACAAATACGTGGGATATTTATATTGAACATTATTTCCAGAGATCATAAAAAGCGGCGTTTCATTGCCAAGAGACGTAACTATTTGCATCTATGAAAGACAATTGCATGTAATTGCTGAAAATTGCATTCCTTTAGGACAGAAAGGAAGCTTTTCAGTCACCAATGTTTGCTTTTCGTGCACTCGGACATTGTATTTATTGAGACCATTTTCTAGTATAATTATTTGTTTGGAATGACTTTTACAACACGGAAAAATAGCGGGAATAAGTATGAGTTTGTTAAACAAAACTGTTGTAATATATGTTTCAAATTTGTCTATTCAGTGAAAAGCGACGGGCATCTGTCAATTTACTGCAAATAGGTTTTACCAATTTTAGTTTTGAACTTTCATAATTATATTACAAGAAAAGCTTATTGTAAATATGTCCTTTTACCGATAAGTTTCTAAAAAATGAAAAATTCGACAGCAATGTGACTACAAAGAATCAACAGAATGTCATATACCAAGTATTGCGACCTTGATCTTAATACTTATAGTTTGTCTGTCAAATCGCAAATGTATAGGAATTAATAGGAATGTTTCTAAAAACATAAATAAATTAAATTACTCCTTTAAATCAAATAAAATGTAAATCTCTTCAATCGTGCTGGTAATCTTTTTTATTGCTATAAAAAACGTGTTAATGGCAACAAATAATTATTCCTGATTCTAAAAAAGTACAAATGAGGTACAAAAATAACACCTTTGTGAGGTATTCATTCAACACTGCCCTATCGTAGACGATTGTTTTTTTTATCCAACAATGATGCTATACACATGTCTTATTCATTATTTTCACTTCATTGCATGATCTAATCAGAGGCATGTTTATTGTGCGTTTAACACGATTTTCTATTCAAATGAACGACTTTGAGAGCTCACATAGAAATTTTATCGTGCATCATTGTCGTTACAGAATAGCTATAAACAAATATCGTAGGATGATTATGCTACGCTGATACAACGAGATTACCTCTTGAAAAGAAATGCTGATATAAAAGGCTTTAAATCACAACCGTTTTAATAAATAAATTCCAATTAACAAATATCAACCACTTAACATTAAATACAGTAAGCATTTGACTTCACACCATATATACAAAATACATACGATTGAGTTTTTGTAAATTGGAAGCTCAAAATAGAGTCCATAAATAATATTGAAAATTATGCAGGCTAAGTTTGAGCCTGCTTACAAACGGTAGTGTTATTTGGAAGCTAACGTCATCTTTCCCTTGCACCGGCTTCTGCAGAATTCAACATTTTAACATCAAAATCAAACATTTTTATACTTCATATTAGTACAAGGGACATTAAATCCGGCAACACTTATTCTAAAACGTTATAAAAGTTTTCCTAAATACGGACCAGATTTCTTTAATCTTGAATGCCTATCACACCAAGGAATGTTTTTAGTTTTTTTTATTATGGAGTCCTGTTATAGTTTCCAAAAAAAGTTATTCATTTGCAGATTACTTGAACACTTTAACAACTAGTAAGAGGAGTTATTGTGATATATTATTTTATATGAAAGTCAAAATACTTTTGCCAATTAAATGACAATTAATTTCACATTGGTTGCTATTTTCTTCGGGGGTTAAGAATCCAAAATGCTCTTAAACTATAATTTAAACGATATAACAAACAAAGATTTGTTCGTTTATGAGGCCTTTAATTTCACCCACAACATTTTATAGATCATAGCAATTAATTATTTTTTATTGCCGTACATGATCAACTTTAGATATCATACCTGATTATTATTATGAACCAAACATATTTTATTGCATATACACAATGAACCCCCCCCCCCCCCCCAAAACCCCCGAAAAAAAACAAAAAAAAAACAAGTGTTTATTGTATAAGTGGACGTCTCTTTCTTTTTCTTATTTCTTATTCTGTTTTCATTTTACGATAAATTCATTAGAACATCGACAGAAGAAACCATTAAATCTAGGGTTTTCTACAAGTAATAGAAATGTTTTCATTTTCATTTTAAGATTTCATGACAATTCAAACCAAATAGAGTTCAAGCTAAAGTCCGAACTATAATGGTTAGTTTCTACCAGAAACTATATATAAAATTGATTTTACCCAATTTGCTTGATAAAAGATGCACAATTGCCTTCATTAGTTGTTTTATAAGTTAAAACAAAATAGAGAAGAGAATCCCTAAATAATGCAAAAACCGGCAAAACTTAAGATATTGCAAGTTCAGCTTGATTTAACTTGTTAATAGACGGTGATATTTGAACACCTCAAGCACCGACTAAGTAGAGGTTATCATCATTATATAAATCTCCTTGACTAAGTTATGTTTGACAATTTTGTTATACACATGTCTGATTATATATGTTCGTAAGTTATTTTTCTATTTGTGCGTTGCTTGTTTTTAAAGTACGTGCCTATAAAACTAGTAAGTTGAATATAAGAATACAATTATAGTTTTAGTTTTGAACGTATCCAATCAATATTTTGGATTATGGGTGCTTGTTGTATTGCCTTGACTGGAGTCAAATGGTTTTAAAAGTGAATTTACTCATTATTGGCAGTCAAAGTAAAGAATTCATTACAAGCAGTCAATAAAACATAAGCACCATCTCCTGTTAAATGATTTTTAACAATAGTGTCTAAAAAACTACTTGATCATGACGGTAAAGAACTATAAGTCCTTGGAGGAACATGACGGTAAAGAACCATAAGTCATTGGAGGAACATCTTCTTTGACATTTATAAGAATGCATTTTGGGTTTATATCAAGTTCTAAATTATCTTTTACCTGAAGGCAATTTGGTTTAATATCACTTGGCTAATTCAAAAAGACTTGTTGCTATTATTTGGTTTTAAAAAAAGATCCGTCAATATTTTACTATTTGATGATACTCTAATTGCATACAGAAGCTGAAGCTTTTTAAAGGCGTAATATGCACAGACGTGAATAAATACTAAACCATTTTTTCTTCACTAATTGCCAAAATGCAACAGAAGCATAATATAGTTCAGGTAATTAGTCAGATACTTTGTGGAAACTGTAATAAGACACCAAACATAAAAAGCATTTCTAAGGCATAACTAGCCTTAAAGGAAATGTTTCTTTCTTCAGCTAAAATATTTTTCTGGTGATGTTCGTAGCGAGCATAATGCTAAACGAGTGCCTTGTTGACGAATAGTAAGTACGATTTCCTAGCTGAGTCATAACTTATTGAACCATAATCTAATCTTTATCTTCATATTGAAAATGGTCAGAAAAGATTTAGTAAAGTAGAGGACTTTGAGCCCTAGTCCATATCATATTTAAGTTTAAAATGGTATTTTATTCATTAAATTTTATTTCTTAACCTTTCATTTATGGGATAAAGTAACTATTGTTTGATACTCAAAGAAATTTTGCTTCATTAACAACCAGATATGTCAAGTTTCCTCTGTAAGTGGTACGGTGCAACCTTTATCTGAAATATCATATTTAAATTATAATTGTTACAGCATTTCAAATGCAGTTTTGTTTCTTTAATTAGTGTTTGACAAGAAACTTGCGTTTACATGATTAATAAATCAGAATTGCTCTTGAGAAAGTTACATCAAATGGACAAACTATTATAGTTAATTAGCAATTGTTTCACCTTACATTATTGTCTATGTCTTTGTTCTTCACCAATCAGCTACTAAAACTGTCTGAATCTGTCTTACATATGATAACCAATAGCAGTAAAAGTAACAAGACTTTTATAAATATCCAGACATAATAAATTTGGTGCAATAAATCATCCGCGAAATTATGTCTGAAGCAATTAATTATGGTTTGCAATCTTGTGTGGTCCATTAAAATAATTAGATGTTTTCTGCTTTTGCACTTATTAACGGTATATACAAATTAAGTTATTTTTATGCTGGTCTTATTATTTTACATAGTTACCTGATTTTATGAAGAACAGAAAATACAAACAATCAAAATAATGTTGTTTCCATTGGCTTATGGTCGATTCTCGAAAGACATATTAAATTGAATGTCAATGTGATTGAACATACATAAATATTGTACATGAACAAAGTGGATCTGTCAGGTACAAACGTTTCATATGCTACTTTTTGAAATAGTCTTTTTAATCGTTTAACAAGATACTCCATTCATTCCTAAGGGATGATATACACGTGCGTATTACACACAGGTATTTGTTAACTACAGCAGTAGCAGATATATATCTTCCAATGCGCTAAATCTATTAAGTAGCCTATCCTGTCTAAACTATATGACTATTCTTGTCAATTGTTTTCTAGTTCAAATGATAAAATTTACTGGTTGAGTCTTTTAGGAATTTTAATCCATTTTAATTTCATTGTTATCCTTTGATTTAAATTCAATGTAATTTGGCTGACGTAGTTTTTAAAAGATCATGAAATTGCAACAGGAGATTTTTTATCATCACATTATCGGACTATTGATTTTAAATTGATAATTACACGGAGAATGAATTTGAGAAAAATGGCTTTTACTTCAGCAGGAAATATAGATGCATTCTCAGATTGTTTAATTACATATTAAAAGTGATTTTCACTACTTTGAAACCTCTTAAATCCTTTGTACCTTCCGTATGAATGTAGATAAAATCTTTATGATAATTTTTGACTTTGGAAAAATGTTCTTTTAGATTTTCATGATAATTGGTTGACTTTATTTAACTTTTGTAGATTTGTAAATCAGCAAAAGCTCAACTTTAATATTTTGAAGAATAAATTTTGAGTATATATTTCTAGGTAAACTCGAAGGCCTGATGGTTGAGTATACTTTGGTTTTTCGCTATCGGTTTAAAATTATATCCGAGCGAGAGTTAAATCATTTGATTACACTTTATCTGCGTGATGAAACAAAAGGGTTCTTCTTTGACATAGATGAAGAAACTTTTCTTTTGCTTCAGCTTTGTTGGTGATGTTTGAAATGCGCCTTATTAATTACATTTTCAATTGATCATACATACGAGTATTCTATAAATTGCAAATGTGTAAATTCAATTTACAGATATTCATTTCAGATAAAACTACATGTAATACAGATACGATCTTTTTATCAGTAAAAAAACCCCAATACATTGTAGTATCAAATAGGTTAAATAAATAAATCAAAACTAAATTGATTTATTAAAGTTTAAATGAATCAATTGTTTACTTATTAATTGATTAATCAATTCACAGTTATCATAGGCTATGTAAGTTGAAATGATTATTGAAAGCTATTGTATGTATATTTGCCAAATATTTTAGATTTAATGTTTAAGGTAGCTCGCTACTTTCCGACCGAATTATGACAACATCTCAGATCTTGATGATTTTAGGTATGCAAACATATAAATATGTGAGCTTTACTTCTCCAGTATTATTTTATAAATAAACAGCGTTACTATGACGTCAAAGCGCCCTCTATCGGGGCCGGTGAAATTGCGTCTTTTTTATCAATAAACCGGTCTGTTCTTATCAATTTTTATCCGATTTCATTCATTTTAATTTTATAATGTTCAGTAAATGTATGTCTTTGTTATGATGTCTTTCTTTAACATTTACTTAATAGTCTGCGAGTTTACGTCATTTTTCTCTACGTTCTGACGTCCATATTTGATGCAAATATCGCGCGATATCGCAATAAAGATTGTGTAATAAAAAAATTCAACACGGTGAATTTTGCTATAATTTTCCGGGCGTGTAGTGAGATAGTGAAGGAAAATATTTATGCAATAAAAATATAGGGTCAACGCGTAAGATATTTTGCTATTACTGTTTTAAAATAAAATAAAGGGTGAGTGAAACGTAATGATTTTGATGACGTTAATAGATGTTGGAGTTCAAAGAATAATACCAAATAACAATTTTCTTACGTCAAACATTACGATAGTAAGTATAAACAACACAGGGACTTGATGAAATGTATATCTTTTAAATTGTTGATTATTTTCTCATTGAAAGCATGCGCTAGATGAGCACATTTACAATGTTTAATCCGACAATCCCTTTTTAAATACTTTCCTAATTTGCAGGACACAGTCTCATACATCTTTTAATTCTAATTTTATAATGTAATGTTGTTAAAGTGTTATATTATTATATGAATTAACTAGTTTCAGCGCAAAAAATAAGATTCACATATTGCTGTATGAATGAAGTAAGAATATTAGGTCGCTTAGCTTATACCCGTAGAATATTTATTTTACGTTACATTCAGCCACTCATAGAATCACATAAAGGCAGACGAGCCTCGATGTCAAAACACATCGTAAAAATACAATTAAAATAGATATGCATACAAATGTGCCGAAATAAGTGATAAATAAAATTCAGAAATAATATTCAAATATGTTAAAGGGACTCCACTGAGGTTTTTTGACATGATGGAACTGAAAATATTTTTCCAGATAAATGTACCATTTGATGTAGGTTTAGACCATTAATCTTTGTGCAAAATTGCAGAGCATTCGCGCACTTCGTTTTTCCAGAATAATTATTCAAAATGAAAAGCGTTTAAACGCTTTTCACCCAAATCGGGCTAACAAAAGCATAAAAATACGTTTTTCAATTTATTTCAAAGTATATTTCTTAACTATCTTCGCATATATTTCTGTTTAAAGTGCCCCAGCTCATTTATGTAAGAAATTCAAATGTTATGTGTTTGGCTTTTCAACCTCAGTGGAGTCCCTTTAAGAATATTTAAAAACAAACTGTACAAGAAACAAAAACCTTTATTTCATTTTTATTTTTGCTTACCATTTTTAAGTCTGTGCAATACATAGATTATATAATTATAATCTAATTAAAATGTCATGATAATTAGAAAATGAGCACTTATGTGACAAACTATAAACTATTTTGGAAGCAAACTCATACTGAATAAAAAATATATAAGCATATTCGCAACTGCAGACTCGAATGTGAAACCCTAAGATCGACCTGAGGCCATTTTTAGCCTGTCACATGTTCAAAATTTTCTTTTCTTTGTGTTTGGGGCCTTAATAGGGCATTTTTTCACTGTTTGAGGCCTCAAAAAGGGGGGGGGGACAAAAAGCCGTCGAAACACGCTTATATAAGTGAAAAGGTTAAGGGAGATCATAATCAGGTTTTTAACTTTGAATATTCTTCTGTTGTCACGGTGTAATCGATAAAGTGGTCTTACGCTGAATTCGAGACACGATTGCGTATTGTACTTATAGATTATCCTTTAGAATTGTTTACTGTGTATGAAATGTTTCGAGGTCCACCTCGGACTCCTGTCATTCATTTCCAAAGAGAAGTTGATACTGTGAGAAACACTGGTTTCGTTAAATTCTCTCCGCTTTAATTGAAATACTGTTGAAAGCGGCGTTAAACCCAATATTAAAAAATAAGAAGATATAAAACATAAAATGCATAGTTCATTATTTTCATAGGCTCTACATATAGCGCTGCATTATGTGCAGACAGAAAACGAGCTTCTCCCACAACCATATTCACACAAATTGAGAATCCTACATAATCGCCTTCAATACAAGGGAATCTGTATTTAATATGCAAAATAAATAAACGGATCTTTCGCCTCTAATCGAGAAATGGTCGCGGCTTCAGGTCGCCTCAAAAATGCGCTAGTAAACGCATACCGCGAGTCAGCTAGTTTAAAATAAATAAGAATATCTGTTATTATGTGAAATACTTGAGAAATTAAAGCCATAGCATGAGAGCGTGATTCCTGCTTTAAAACGGAGTCTCACGCTTAGTGCAGGGTATTTAGCTGCGAGAGAAAATAGAATAACTGATGGCTGTTAATAAATGAATTTTTATACGTGTAGAAAATTTTTGAATTAAATGTCTGCTAGATTTTATAATATAATTAAGACTATCAGCTATCAGTGATTCATGACTTACGTACAAATCGTTGCTACTTCCAGTTGATCATATATTTTTGAAACGTATATTTGATTCATTTCCTACCAGAGACATAGATGTTATCTATGTCACTGTTCCTACTAACCGATATATACAATTCAAAATTGTTACATATGATAACATGGAAGTTTATGTTGTACCGACATACACATAACATGATGACATTGCGACTGCACTAGCCTTTTCATTCTTTTTTTTTATTTATGTTTTTATAATTTCCACTTAGGTGGCCTTTTAATTATATTTTTCAATATTCTAAATTGTCTTTCAGTCCTCGAGGTATTTATATCCATTCGTTGCAGTTTTTCAGCGATTGATACAAACTTTTGCAGACAGTTATACCCTGATTTGTTAATACATGTACATAATTGAAGATATTCATCGAAAAGAACATTTTTACGGAACATGTCTAAATACTATTGTTGTTGATGGTTTTCACACATTTTTATTCCTGTCAGTATGATATTTATCGAAAAAGTCGTGAAAATTTCCTTGAGAAAAATATTTGACGTCACCAAAATCATTACGTTTTACTCACCCTTAATTTTATATTCAAATAGTAATAGCAAAATATCTTACGCGTTGACCCTATATTTTTATTGCATAAATATTTTCTTTTATGACTTCACTACATGTTAAAAAAATTATAGCAAAATTCACCGTGTTGATTTTTTATTATTTCACAATCTTTATTGCGATATCGCGCGATATTTGCATCAAATATGGACGTCAGAACGTGAGGGAAAATAACGTAGAATCGCAGAGTATTATGCAAATGTTCAAGAAAGACATCGTTACAAAGACATACATTTACTGAACATTATACAATTAAAATGAAGGAAATCGGATGAAAATTGATAAGAACAGACCGGTTTATTGATAAAAAAGACGCAATTACACCGCCACCGATAGAGGGCGCTTTGACGTCATAGTAACGCTGTTTATTTATAAAATAATGCTGCAGAAGTAAAGCTTACATATGTACATGCCTGTATACCATAAATCATCAAGATCTGAGATATTGTCATATTTCGGTCGGAAAGTAGCGAGCTACCTTAAGGTTTGTTATTGTACTTGTACATGTGTTTGGTGAATATGTGCTATGTACCGAAAAGTATGGTTCGAGAGAATACATCAGTTGTTATTATGGTAACAAAGAATTGAATTAAATTTAGTATACTTAGTATTCTAAACAACAGATACGTTATAAAAGTTTCAAAAATTAAAACCTATGCATAAGTAAAAAGGAGAACATTAAACATTCAAATGATGGGAATCGTTGAGTCTGATAGATACCAGATCAATTATACCTTTGTAACTTTTCATCCAAAATTGACAATCATTTGCAAAACGTTGTACACCATTTATAAAAAAAACGTGTTAAAACAACGTGTTTAAATGACTTTATTCAAAAATAAAGTAGTAAAAGGCGAAAGACTATTTTTTATAACATTTCAAAACAAAGTAGGACAAATACCAACGTGCCCACTTCAATTCACACGTTTCCATGGAAACAAGAAACATCTTAAACGATAAAAAATCATATTCAAACGGCTACTCTATTTTAAAATATTGCGACTTAAAAGTAACTTATTATACTTGAAAAGTATGCTTTGCGATCAATAATAATAAGTTAATTTACGCCGAAGGAGTGGATGAGGGTAAAAGACAAAGGAAAACAAGAGCTGTCCGTAAGACAGTGTGCTCGACTAGTTTCGGAACTTTACACAAGAAAAGAAGCATACATATGTAAAAAGTAGCTAGGTGTTATGGAACGACACCGGTGAGAACAAAAGTTTACTTATTTTCCAAACAGTGGAGCTAATAATATGATGTTACTTTACTCATTATTCGATTTAACAATAATAAAGGTAAGCAAAATACAAAACTAAAAAAGGATAAAAAGAAAACAAACAAAAAATGAAAAATAAAAACACGCCTCCTTTTTAATATGTCTTCTCAGTGAATATTACAAGTTATTTTTGTAAGAGATAATATTTTATAAAAGTAAATGTTTGGCATTGAACTCTTTAAAAAACTACAAACTTATTTTCACTTTAAAAATTGAAATCAAATTTCGACAAATCCATATGGTATAAATTTTACGATATCAACTACTGCCTTGATCACCATCACAATTCTGCCAATCAAATAAAACAAACCAATAAAGTTTGCAACTTCCAACATATATTGCTATAATGATTTAAAATACTTAATATACTAGTAGTTAATATAAAATACTGTGCCATTAGACAGGTAGCATGTTCTTGAGAAAATTATATTAGATACTAAAACAGTTAATAAGAAATATGTTCATCATTTCCATTCTCATGAATGTTGACATTTTAATTTGTAAATCGTGCCTTTCAATGTGTTTGTTGTCATTTGAAGTTCTTTGTTCGTGCTGAAATTAGCTAAGCCCAGATGATTCTAATAAATTGAATTTTAAATTGCGCGTTATTAAACTTTTATCTTGAAGGAGGAACTTCCTTATACAATTATACCGTAACATTACATTGATAAGATTTGATATTTAAAGAAGAATTAGATTTTTTACTTGAGATTGTCACAATCATTTAAAATCTGTGTACGATTAAAGTACATTTTATCTGTAACTAGAATAAAATAGAATTGCTTTGACTAGATTGTTTTCTCGTTAATATAAATATGATTGTATAGAACAGAATGTTTTCAATTGAACATTGGCATATTTAAACATTTTTATTCTTTCATTGATAAAGTTGTTATTATGTTATTTAGATAATATATGTTATTCGTACCTAACTCGGACATAATTATATAGAATATTAAGTCTAATTCATTTCATGTTCATAGTCAATAAGACATCTATTTTATAAACTAGCCAATGGTCATAGAAAGCTTATTCAGTGTGTTAGAACTATTTTACTCGCAGCATAATGTTTAAATAGTTAACTTTTGACATGTTTTACTATCTACATTTCAAAAATAAGATTTTCATTACTATTTAAAATATACACTGTGTGATACAGAACACCACAATATCTAAATCACAAAGAAAAAGAGACCGGCGCTGACACGGAATTTACAGTCATTTTATAGCTGTGATTAGACCAATTGTGAACATCTACAGAACAAGTTTTCCATACTTATATAATTGATTAGCATCCAATGTCACCATATCTTCTCTGTTAATTTGTACATGAAGTTTAGGTGTAAATTAACCAGTTCCCATGAAAACCGCGCGGGCCTGTTTTATATTGCTTAATTAGAGACAATTTTTGTCTACTATCCTATATAATTGCTGCGACGTTTGCAACAAAGGCCAAACTAGGTTGACAAATATTTTTGTGTAAATATAAAAAAGAAAACGAGCTTAAGCATTGAAATTCACAGAAAGAAAATGCAGCGTGTTGTGTTTTCTACAGCTGTTGACAAAATTATTTTTTTTAATCTAAAACATTTTAAGCGTCAGATCAATATAATCATATTTTTAAGTGTGTTCAAATACATTATAATTGAATGAAATGTAAAATAGTCTTGAGACATTTGCATGGAGTTCTGAAGTATATTACATTTATCAATATATTGTGATCATTGAATTGTCTATTATCGTTTGCAAATCATGCTCATGCTTTGTTGGAAACAAAAAAGAAAGTTTGAAAGAGAAGCAGGTTATGAAGCCTATATATCATACACATGACGTCAAATAACAAATTAAAAAAAGAAAGGCAACATAACCATAAGCAAGTGCCATTAGAGGCGACCCACTTTTACCATAAAGAAATGCCATAAGAACACAAAAGAGAGAGAGTTCACTTTTTACAGGGAATTTTTATGTATACTACATTTAATGTACGGACTCAGTCAAACAGTGTCTGCAATTTTCACAAAGTTTGCTGTGACAAATGCCACCGAGAGATCACCCTGTCTTAAGATTTTTATTAAAACGAAAACTTTGTAAATGATTGCTAAGAGCATGTTATATTCTTATCACTTGCAGAAAGTAGTGCTGAATTGCACTTATTTGTCACAAAGCAGTAGTTCAATTTGCATTAAAAAAACTAACTATAACAGCACTTATTGCGCCCTAAATAGCAAAAGAAGTAACGTTTTGAAAACTGTAACAGGACACCAAATTAAACAAGCAATTCTCATAGTATTGCAAGCAATCCATAAGTCCCCTACCGGTTAGAACCCCATCAACATTCTGAAGGGCCATTGGCCATTCACTTATGTTTCAATTTTTCTCTATTTTAAGTAAACTTGTTGGAAAAAATCTTTAAAAGTGATCACAGGAAACAGTTTTTATGAACAGACAGACAGACCGACTGAAGGACACTCTAAAGTTAATATTTGAAACATCCCTGTTACCAAAATATAAAATTTTAAAAGCAAAATTCTTAAAGAGGAGATAACTCTTGAATTAAAGGTGCAATTTCATAAAAATTTTCAGCTCTTTTTGACTTATCACAAATATTGTTATATTTGCCATGTTTTAAGCCTATTTGTTGCCAAGGCAACTGATATTTTTTCAAAATAGGAAGAACAGATAAGACATGCATAATATCAAGACTGCTATCTACCCATATGTCAAGTTTCATAAAAATATTTCCAGTACTTTTTGAGTTATCACTGGATTCAGTTTATGTGTAAAATTTGCCATATTTTCAGTATATGTGTTGCCATAGCAACCAGAATTTTCAACATAGGAAGAAAAGAAAAAGACGTGCATAATTTCAATACTGCCATCTGTCCATATGTCAAGTTTCATAAAAATATTTCCAGTACTTTTTGCTTTATCACTGGATCCAGTTTATGTGTAAAATTTGCCATATTTTCAGCCTATTTGTTGCCATAGCAACCAGAATTTTCAACACTGGAAGAAAAGAAAAAGACGTGCATAATTTCAATACTGCCATCTACCCATATGTCAAGTTTCATAAAAATATTTCCAGTACTTTTTGCGTTATCACTGGATCCAGTTTATGTGTAAAATTTGCCATATTTTTAGCCTATTTGTTGCCATAGCAACCAGAATTTTCAACATAGGAAGAAAAGAAAAAGACGTGCATAATCTCCATACTGCCATCTATCCATATACCAAGTTTCATAAAAATATTTTCAGTACTTTTCAAGTTATCGCGGGATCCAGTTTTGTGGACGGACGGACTGACGGACTGACAGACAGACGGACGGACGGACAGACGGACGGACAGACGGACGAAGGGTAAACCTAAATCCCCTCCGGTAAACCGGTAGGGGACTAAAAATGTTTTGAGAAATAGAAATAAAAGCATTTCCGGGGCATAATGTGCACTTAAGCAAAATTAAGTGCTTTCTTGGTATTAAATTTATAAAGATATTTTTACTACATGATGATTTACTTCAGTGATCAGATTCAAAAGACATTATAAAATAGAGAAAACGGAATAAGAACACCCAAAACGACAAATTGAAAATGTTGCAGGTTCGATTTGAAGCCTTTTTTGATTTCCTGAAAATTGTTTTAAATCTTTCATTTTGATATTACTCGAAGTAATTAAATCTGTTTTACACATTTTACCTAAATGGGACCTCTAAGTCGTAAATTTATATTGCGTGCTGTTTACGAGTTTGAAGTCGAATGCACAGATTTAAACACACTCATGAGTATTCCATCGGCTTAACCATAGTGTAATTTAATGGAAATAAAATGATTGATTAACACATTACATCTGTTGAGACACAATCAGCAAACTTTTCATTGACAGCTGTTTTTTTTCCAAGAAATATTTTGTAAAGCATGAATTGGAAAAATACGAATTAGATACTATATGTTTTATTAATTGTATTAGTCAATGGTTAATGTGCGAATTAATAATTATTTATAAAATAAATAGTTCATGTATTGAGTGAAGGGACCTGTTACATGTATTCTCTTTCAAAATTCAAAATTCAAAATCGCTAAATATGCAAATTTAATTATGGCCATAGTCATGATACCAATTCTTCTGTAGATTTTAATAATGTTATCATTGTAGTCTTTATTTCTATAACACCTGCTACTTTGCGAATCTAAGAAAGTTCTACCTCGGAATCAGAAAAAAACACTATTAAATTAAAATTTCAGACTCGGTTTGGTTGAGTCTGCTCAGGTAAAGTGAATATGAATTATATATTGCATAACCAGCTATACATATTACTTAGTCTAGTAATTCACTTTGAACCGTTGTAAAGGCAGTTTTTATCTGAAATGACCTCATTATTGTCAGCTGTCATATATATGTTGTAATGTATAGACAATGATGACCTTATCTTTAATATACTTGTATGTTTTCTCATCTTTTTGTGTTTCTTCTATATTGTTATTGATTATTGACAACAACATGTCGCCTGTGCAGTTATTTCGTTTAAAGTTCATCGTCATTGTCAAAGCCTTTGAGAATAATAAAATGGATGGGTTGCCGTTTTAAATTAAGTATGTTGTTAAACAAATTATATGTATTATTTCAATTTCTTCTTGAAATTGTTTTGTGCTATTTCTGTAAGACAATTTAGGGCTAATATAATTCATTAAAAATTTTAATGTCGATTGCAATAAAAATTTCTCTGAAAATATTCCTGCATTATTATAGAAAATTAATTACAAAATATTGTCCTTTAAACCAGCCGGTTAAAATACTAGTCTAAGAATAGAATTGCGTTTTTAACGATCTTAATTTTTAGATTACACATGTTGAATATTTTGTAAATTTGCTATATAATATGATAACAATATCAACAAGAAAAGGCGGCATTCAATGAACCAGTGGCAAGGAATCCAGACGGACCGAAAACAAAACCGGGACAATCACTAGTCTGTTTCCATCATGGCTGACACGATGTAGTCTAAATCACCATTATGCGTATATAACGTTTTATAACTTTTTCACATTGTGTAAACTTTATTCATGAACATGCCAAATCAAACCGAGCGTGCAACTTTTTCAATTTTCCGATTTTGGCGATCTTTAGGAATCCCGTTATTCTTTATTTTATAAGCGTGCCAAGTAAATTGACCTAAAACTATTAAAAAGTCATAAACGATTCCCCGTCTGTCATCTTAGGTATTCGCATCATCTGAACAGCACAACTGCCTGTGATGAACTGTTTCTTCTGTATTCAACTGATTTACAAGACGAAAAGGAGGAAAAAGATAAAAGAAATATTTAGGTGATACAGCTTTATTTATTTACGTTATTTTAAACACATTTTTAAGTCTATGATATAACAAAAACTTGAATTTCATAAAAACCGGTTTCAACAAGTAAGCCATCATATACGCATAATTATAATATTATGTGAAAAATTTACATCTTCCAAGACAATGTTATACAACCCGCGAAATTGATGTAAAATAATCTGTCGTTTATGTTATAAGTAACAAAGAAGTATTACATTGATAAAAACACAGTTTTAAACAATTCTTAAGCAAAGGTTTCCAATGACGAATTTCTTAACAAAATTGGGACCTAAGGCTAATAAGTTATTAAGGTATATTACGCACGTTGCTTGTACCAGTCAGCTTATGGTTCTATTAGTTGTCTTTCTTTCATTCATGCCTAATATATTACAGTCATGAATATACTGGTTGGATTTATAAATGACCAGACGGGCTTTCCTAGATTCAATTTACTTGGTATGAAATTACTACATAATATAGTTAGAATTTCACATAACTGTTTATCTTAGTTTATCACTTCATACTTTATCACATTTACAGTTAGTTTACGTACACTATATGTTTCAAGTCGTCTTTGGCAAATGGAAAGTTGTCAACAATTATAACAAAACTATCCGTTAGTTAATTATATGCGGTAAAACTGTTAAAATACTTAAATAGGCTACTTAAGTTAAAGTATATAATTGATCAAGGTACTGTTGTGATATCTAACTTCAAATTGTCTTTTTAACGTTTACCTTTTGACTTATAATACATGATTCTATTTTGTACATGTAACAATGGGCTACCGTGGCGTATGGTTTATTTTACTAATATTTTTTGATACTAATCATGTTTAACGTCCGTTATTTTCGGTAAATATTTTGTACTTTCAATTTCAGTCAAATACCACAAACACAGTTTTAACATTCAATCAGTGTAATATATTATCTAATAATCCTAGCCAATATTCGTATGTTTGTCGGTAAATAGCTTGTAGCCTAGACAACAGCTGAAATATAATAAAATAAAAAAAAGCATTATCGACATCATATTTGTGCCTCAGTCATCAAATAATTCTCCCATAGCATGGCTTTTAAAGCATTTTCTTGCATATTCTTCAGTATCTTAATGCAAAACAAAATCATATCCCATGTGATATCTTAGGTGAATTTGTTATTGCTGCATAACTTAAGCCCCTAAGTCTGAAGTGGGAATATCATTTACTTGTCATTCACGAACATTAGGTGCGGAATACAGAACACTAACATTTCTCCAGAGCAAAACATTTTCTATCAGCATTTTTAATCAATACAATTTTATTTCTTTTCGACAGTTTAATTATCATCCACAATGTTTAATACAACTTGGGTGTAGGAATCGTGACTGATTTAATGTATTTTTGAACTTCAATACGATTGACAACAAGCTTTGAAATAATTTATACATGCATGGGATGAGAGACATAGTTCTATTAATAGCTGCTTGAATTATATTATCCTTTTGAAACTGTTTCCAAAATAAAGGGACTATTACAAATATTATTGTCTATATATTTTTGTCTTGCAAATAAATTTCATTCTCAGTTGAGTCTGAATATAATAAACTATTTTTGACAATTCTCCGCTATCTTTGGGTTAATCATATTTGAGGAAATCAACTTATTGCTGTAGAATTAACATTGTATTTCCAAAACGATTGCAATAACAAGTAATTTAGAATTTTAAAATTCAATATTTAATTTGTACTTCTCAGTTTTCTGCACACACAGAACTACCAAAATAACCAAAGGACTATATAAAGCACGAACATTGAATGAAAATGTCAATCATCACCATAATTGTACTTGATAATCTGATGATGAAGTGTTCGTTTTTTTTGCCAGTAAGTACAACCTGTCAATTTTCGTATTAACTTTTTCGACATGATGGGGAATGGATTTTTTCTGAGTTTTTGTTACATTTGGTGTAGGATATAATAATGACTTATGTGCAAAATAACAGATCATTCGCTCACCTCCTTGTTCAAAAATAATAACTATAATTGTGAAAGAAGTACAAAACATTGAAAAGCGTTACGACGCTTTTCTCTCGAATCGGGTTAAGAATAGCAGAAAAATAAGATTTGCAAAATATTTCTGAGTATATTTCATAACCATCTTTTGCATATGATCTTTTCTGTTTTAAGTGCCTCAATTGTTCTATATATGTATGCAAATTTCACCTTTTGAATTATGTTTATATTGTTGCTTGGTTCATCACATTCTGCATATAAGTATGCCATTCCTTGATTTTCTATTTGACTAACGTAGTTTTCTTGTTGTCAAATCTGGTAGCAATATTAATATTGATTTCTTATTATATCTTGTCCAAAGAAAACATGAGTAAATGATGTGGAATCAGCAGGGGACAAGCGTATTTGCATTAACAAAGGGCAATTACATGTTAATGCGACAAATGGAGTTCCCAGAGGACAATAATTTGTGTATGTATATATAGAAATGTTTCGTTTATACTGACATGGACATTGTTGTTACAAGGTCAATTGTGTAGAGAATATACAATGAGCGTATATATGTTAATCTAACCTTTGCAAAACTGTATGGTCATTTTTCTTATTTGGAACCAGCCAAAAGGATTAAAAGTTCATATATTGTCCTTATATATTAGCTTTGCATTTTTAAGATCGCAGTTAATTTAATCTAAATAATTGTATGTACTTTAATTGTCAAAGGAATACTCTTTCCATTACTAATAATAAACCACCTGCATGCATCAACAATGTTTCTACATTCGATAGATATGACAATCATATAGATATTGTATGTTTTATTTTCAGGTCACATACAAACTATGTCATATATCAAACATGCGTTTTGCGAGTATTTTACCAATGTAGCACTTGAAATAAGGTTATTTAGAATTATTTTTGTATGGTGTTATAACATATGATTAGAGTTTTCTTCTTTAACTCTTTTGACAACCATCAGCATTTTCATGACTTATGCATATGAAAACATTTGGAAATGTGAGTAAATATTTTAGGTGCCATTCCTTCTGAATGACACATATGACAACAGACACAGTCAAACCAATAAGAAAATTGTTAAATGTTAACAAAAGCATTGGCTTAAAACCTTACATTAAATTCATGAAGAAAGTAATGATTGCGGGCTTAAGAGTTTTGTAAGCATTTTGCGTGACAATATATCTAATTATTTTCCATTTATCTTAGCTTCTTACAATTTTATCCAATTTAAACACTAATCAATTCTAGAAATTCATTCCGTAACCTTAAAGATATTATGATATAAACTTTAATTATGTGACGGAAATCATATCAATTATTTTCGGATTAAAAACGTGTAAATGATTTATCAAGGCAAGTATATAGAATACTAGTGTAATCTCGCAAAATATTTGCATCACTTTATACCTCTAGACGAACCCTTTTACTAAGTATCACGTTTACGAAGTTTATTCTAGAATTTCTTTATTTCCAACGTTACCATTTTTATTTGATGATCATACTATTCATTTAAGTATTCGATTGTTTTAACTTATCAATACCTACTTTAATATATATACTTTAATAAAGCATGCCCTATCTTATTAATTTTCATAACGATGCTTATTATTGTTTAATCTTTTACAATAAACAATAATATGCAAGATTGCATGTGCGATGAACATATGACTCTCAGTAATCATGTATAAAATAAAATTTGTAAATGTTCGAAACTAAGTTTTTCGTAACATGTTTGTGAATTCTTGGATCAGTTATTTTACACTTATTAACCCCGATATCGGGTTCAAGTATTTTTACTGTAGTTAGATATATTTGCTTTATTTTAAGTATGACAGCTTTCTATTAAAGACAGACATCATTTCATGCAATTTCCTCTCAAATTTGCATTTGTTTTAACTGTCTTTTTTCTTTTCCTTTAGAACTAACGCATTCAGGTACCCGGGGACCATACATCGCTGTCCATGAATGGAACAGTTGTCGCATTTATAATTAAACCTCTAATATCACTGTCATATGAATTTCTCAACCGCTGTTTCACAATTTTAGATGGAATATGGTTTTAATGTTCTACTTAAGCCAGTGCTAGAGGACGTAAACCATAGATTGCTCTTACCACTACCCTTTACGGTTGTAAGCTTAATGGAATCTAACCTGAAACATTTAAACATTGTTTTGTTTTCGTATTGGGCGTACTTCGGATTTGTTTTCGTATTGGGCGTACTTCGGATTTCTATATTTTTCTGTTTATTTAACATTAAATTTAATTGAATTATTTTCTTATGTAAGTTATTATGTTATCTATTTTCCAAACAGCTAATTCTCATATGAACACAAATTGGAAACAGATTATATGCAATTACTTCTTACGTACATTAAGGTTATTAAATGGCGTGTAACAATAACCGGATAAATCTTCTATAATTCTAAATTTCAGAAAACTGAAAGTCATGTTGTTTTAAATGCTCTACCTCATATCAGTAGAATTTAGCAATTTGTTTTGTTATTCAACGTTCATAAATGAAGACAACAGTATAAAACGAACGATAAATAACCAATTATTTAACTGCACAATTTGGAATATTAAGTGATAACTTGGTTACTCGTTTTATTAAAAATTACAATTGTAACTGTTTCATTTTAGGTGATAAACACGTACTCTACCAATAACTGGCAATCCAGTTAGTATTTATACTCTATCAATGTTTTATCAATGGATATTACCCGATAATCAGGCAATAACTAACTTGATTCAGTATCATCGTACATTCTACCAGCAAAAGAATGGTTAAGTTTTAAAAAATATTACAAAAATTTGTAAACAACATTGCAGTAAATACATGTTTTACTGAAAGTTGTTATACCATTTAACTTTTATACAATGCCATTGCCATAAATGATCAAGAAAAATAATACTTATATATAATAAATAAATTGGTAATTACGAAATTAATTGCTATCATACCTCATTAATTTCAGTTAAGATATTTACTTTATGGTCTTTGTCAATTTACGGCTTAATAATAAACAGACGATGAGGATAATTTAATAATCCTTCTCTCGTAATTTGTCGGTTGGATATCTAAGTACGCCTAACGGATTTTGCCTTTGTTGGTATTTATGTCATTAGTATTATTAAATAATGAAGATAAAATGACAGGTCAAAATAGTTCTGATTTCCTTTGCTTAGATATTATCCAGTTTTTATAAAAGAATTTATTCACGGTGGCTTTTGTAGTATTAATGATTATACATACTGTTTTGTAAAAAGGGCTTGATAAAACTATGATAGTATTTGGCGCGGTACGGCCAATGTGTTCCAATTGTATCAGTCATACAAACAGCTCTAATAAGAAAGCTTCAACTAAATCTGAAATGCGTGTAAACACAGTATACACAATACTACTCCCTACAAAAACAATTAAAACTAAAATAGATATCATGTATTGCAGCCAAACAAAATAATGTCTGTCCATTAAACACAACTCAATTGAACTTAAAATTCTTAGATATATATGTTTGCAAATATATATAATACATTAACTGGTTGCCCGAGCAGATAAAGTATGCATGTAACATCTATCTTGTCGTCTTTTACAAAGTTTTATTAATCATGCATCATGATTGTGATAAAATTGGCCCCGTCCAGAAGTCAGACTTATAAAGGAAAACAGGTTTAGATACTTTTGAAAACTAAAATTCTCAGGGTATAGTTATTTAGCATTTAACATTTCTTGACGGATTTCTTACAGGTATTTTATAGGTAAAGAAACACACACCTAATGTCATTCTATTGGCAACTTATTGAATCTCATAAGAGCGATCTCTTTTATTGGTCTTGAGGTATCTCCCTTTTCCTGATCTTTCGAAATATATTAGATATATTGAATTAAGAAATTTAACCTTATCACTTTGTATTTGTACATTTATATATGGATGATTGGAAAATATAAAGCTTTAAAGGTGAGAGAAAACATGTTCAAACATATCTCTAATGTCTTGAATTTTGACAGTTAAATAACAGCGATGATACGAGGAACTCAATTTTCATATTATTTATGTCTGTCAAAAAATAAAATACAGATGTGCGCCTTAAAGAGGACATTTAATTATAAATCTATCGAGAACGTATATTTAATCCGAAGCTTTATTATGGCTGTGATGTATCATAATATAGTGTTACAATGCGTCTTTTCGTTATGCTTTTAAAGTCTACTGTTACGAAATATACAACAACACACATAGATAATGGTGTTAATAATTGTAATATGGGAAGTGATAGATATTTTGCGTTTTTTTATATTTTATTTCATTAATAGACTTAATCATTATTCACCTTTTATTTTTGTCTTCATTGTTTTCAGGGGATCAAGGTATTTTACCGTTTGCCTTCATGCATCAATGAACATATATATTTTCAAAGTAATGTTAAATCATTTCGTGGATGGTGTAATGTTTTAAAGAAATGTTTGTAAAAGTCAACGTAATCGTGATATAATTGTTACAAATTTATTATCAATAGAAAGCAGGAAAAAACATTTTGACATGATGTTAATAATAAGAAAAAAGAATAAGTAATGAAAAAGAATAAGAAAAATAAAAAAAGATATGAATATGACGATAAATTAAGGCATCTGCAAAATATTTATACTAGTAGTTAGAGTCAATTAAAATTTTCTCCCTTTTTTGTTCATTAATTTGTTTAATTATCCTACTCAAAATAACAACATAATACTTTGTTCTTTTTATATAACATTTTCATGTGTTTTAATAACAGAGACATGCTATATTCAACAGTTTCGGGAATCAACCCTCAGACTATGATAACAACATGATTTTATCTTTTATAAATTCCCTATAATTTAGATAACAAATGTGTCTCGAATAAAAGAAAAACAAAATAACTTCTTAAAAACAGAAAATAAAAATGACAAGGTTAAAGTAATGTAACAGCTCATTGACAAATAAATCAACAACCGAATATGTTGTCTTTGTTCATTGTGGATGTTTTACAACATAATATGAAACGTGGCCATGCCTTGTTTTCTATATTCTAATTAATATGATAAATCATCCAGAAAGAAAGATAATGACCATCAATTCCATTCAACGAATGATAACAAAAATTATACTTGAGGCCAGTATGACAAATGGGCATTACAATAATTATCTACCCCCGTTAACGTTAGTCATAATCAATAATTTTATGGCCTATTTCATCTAGCGGGACAATGGCGTTTTAACAGAAGTGTAGATCTATTGTATTATAATAACAATGTTCTTCAAAGTTGTTTGTCTGTTTGATCAATCAAAGCCTGCACCACTTTCAATTTTATCGTTATGTGCGTTCTTTAGGGATTTCTTCCTTTTCTATTTAAAAATGTCAACTTGATTTGGCGTCAGTAGCATAGTCATTTCAATAAGTGTAGGAATATGAGTATCACACGAGCACTTAAAAAAGCCTAGAACGAGAGATCCATCAAGAGCAATGTTAACAAACCAAATATTTGAATGTCGTCGGTTCGGTTTCTTTTCATGTGAGATGATGGATAGTGCAACATTTCGCATGCACCCTTAACCTGTTTAAAGGTATTCAATTCTAAGCCATTTGATATTTTGACAACAAGGACCACATGATATAACAGAAATAACATGAGGTATATGTTAGCTTCGTAACAATGTCATACATCATTTAACACCTGCTGCTTTGAATATATAATTTCTGGTAAGGAGAAATCCCCCTAGAGCAATAAAACCAAGACAAATAGTTAAAATATTTTGAAATTCAGTTTATTCTTTGAAAACAAATTTCTTATCAAAATAAATATCTGAATTAATAAGCATCGCATGCTCATTCATGAATACAGCACCGTGTATTTGAAGGTGTTATGATAACCTGTATATGAACTCATCTGTGAATGTTTCTAAATTCAAAATTTCACCATTTCGATGTTAAAATGTTGAGTTATGTTTAGCAGGTGCTAGGGGCGCGGACCATAGATTGCAGACATCACTGCCGTCCATGAACAAGCTCTATCAAATCGATGTTTGTTGTTTTATGTTGTCGTTGGTTTTCTTTGGAGATTCTGTTTTTAGTTTTGTATTGAAGGCTTTGGTATCTTTTTGCGTTCCGTTACATCTGAAATTGTGGGAGCTGCATTCCGTAAATGCTACCCTCTAATCTCAGATTTAAACCGAATGATGCCTCATGCTGAAAAAGTGACAAATATTAAACAATGTATAAAATGTACCAGACAAAAGATAAAAATGCCACACCGTTCTTATCTCTGTTGAATAGACTTAAACTTTCAGCAGATTATTTATTTCTATAGTAATGAAGATTGAATAATGTTACGCCGGTTTGTGTCAGCGGACGTGAGATTTTTTTGTAATTTCTCCGAGGATCCTCAATCAATTTTAAACTCTTTAAACATTTCATTCACTTTAATCATAAGAATATTTTGCATATTTTTCCTTTTTGTTCGAATGTATATCAGGGTGCGATTGTTTAAGCAAATACTTTCGTGTCGGTACGGTATTGTCATTGTTCTGTAACGAAATCAGGTGAACCATTGTTTTTGAATTATATTGTTTATAAATTGTACAAAATGGAGGAATCGGTAAAGAATGCCTAAGTTTGAATCAAGTTATAAGAGTCATTTATGAACATTCTCCTGACGCTATCGCTCCCGTAGAAGTTTCTAATTTCTGTAGAACAGCAAGATGAACCTTGGTAAATTTTATATCATTATGATACAAAAACAGTCAGGTTTACATGTTAGCTCGTCTTTCAATATGGATCGAATGTTGAGCTGAATCTTGTACCTGCTTCACGTGTCAGTTCAATAGAATGTTTAATTAATTGTTGTGCAAAATGTCAAGCCAACTACGTCTTAGTTCGTCATTAAATATAAATCTATGTTAAAACTATGTTTTGCTGAATGTCGGACACGCTTCTTACCTGATGCTGAATATTTTCTTGCCTGCAAACATTCCATGTGTCGACATTTAAAACATAAAATGTTGTGGTATATGTTGAATGTCGATTTTAATACAAAACGGATTGCAAACAAAGAGCCTGATATTAATAGACAGCTGCACTTTAAATTTTCTATATTTTGTCGTGCTAGTATTATGAGGTCCTAAGTGCCATTATGTAATATTGCGGGAAATCGAGCTTAAAAAATTAGTTAAGAGAAAACTGTTACTGGACCATGTAATGGTGGAGATTTTTAGAATGAATCCTTAATATGTTCCTTCATAACATGCAAAAACACAGATTTAACACGATATCGTCACAGATTTTTCTAAAATCGGATATTTTATTTTGAGATACAGCTTTTTGCTTATTTTAACTTGCCAGAAGCTTAGAACCCGGAGATAGAGCGTTTTTAAGCAGCCCAGGATAACATGCACTAGGATAAAGGATATTTTAAAACTAATAAATATGGTCAATTCTAATGAAAGCAAATAGAATAATTTTGTTTTTGAATAGAAAACTCAAAATTATGGTCAATAATTGTATTTTTTTTTCTTTCAGATACACATTTTGATATAACTTGTGACATAGAAATACATTTTCATAAATCATTTCACATCTAGGCATCAGTTGTATACACATTTTGCAATGGAACGTAATAAACAAAATGTTTCAACACAACCATTTTGCATTTATCATATGACGATAATTATAAGGCAATAGTTTTTCCAGTCTAAACAAATTCTGCAATGTTAACAAACAAAAACACTACACATAATTACAAACAATAACTGTATATAAAATCAACTCTGTGATGAAATGGAAAATACATGTTTAAAGGATTCAAGTTTAGCTGCTAATTTGTTTTGAATTAGTTCTTGATTTTATCTCTCTCTGTTAAAAAATACCCTCAATATATTAAATAGCAAATGCAAGAAATTTAAAATGCAACACATATAACAACAACATTATAATAGATTGAAGGGTCATGTGAATGTATTTCTAAGAATTATGTTAAAACTTATGTGCTATTACCGCAAAATAATTTGTCAAAATATAATAAATATAAAAAATCTTATCTCAAATGAAATGAGAGAACAACATAGTTATTAAATATATTTAGACTCTATACTGCTAAATTAATAATCAGTATTGGATTTGAAACCTGATCACTTTGTAAACCATCATCATCAAAAACAATGCCATCTTGCAAACAATTTCTTCCAGCTTAAAGGAACGGTCAATCTTAATTTTTGCAAGAAGTTTTTAACAATATATGATCTCTTTCTGCCAATAAGTGTGATAATAAAACAAAGTTTTGAGGTAACTCCTAAGTAGTTGTTCACAATTCAAATTTTTCATATATACTAGTAATTGATTAAGTTTGTGACTAAATCTAATTGCAGAAAAATCGCAGTCTGTAAGGTTTCTGCAATGTTTTTCTAGATGCGGCAATTAGCACACGAAACCCAATGTCTGAAATATCTAACCAACATGTTGATATATAGTACTGAGCTAACTTAAACTAATGGTAAAGTTTAAATGTTGAACAAGATGAATATTCCTAAATAACAAATGGTTTAAGCCCACAAGCATGTTGGAAATTATTGCTGATGTTCAGCTATATGGAAAAGAAAATTAAAGACAAACATTTTATGTGAGGTTTTGAAGTCTTTAACATGTTAATGAAACACTGACAAGTAAAAATTCTAGTGGTAGAAATTTCAAAATAAACACTAGCATTATGCTCTAAGAACTGCAGTAAAGCAGTAAATAAAACACATTCTTATCTCTGAAACAATTAAAGTATTGTATACTTAAACAACCGTTGATTATGTACTAGACAGTACATGCGAAAAAAATCTGCAACTTTCTCCGAAATTCAATCGTCCGAATATATCTATAGTTCAAAAGTTCTATTTCATATAATTCATAACGACTTTTTCATGATACCTTATAAAATATATTCCGACAACTAAAATACATGTTTAATAAATGTTTTAAAATAAGTACATTGACCTTATACAACACTGTTTTCTATTTATTGTCATGTTTTTGATAGTTCTAAAACAAAAATCAGATTTTCATTTAAAAATTATAATAACCTATCTCCAAGAGTAGTGTTTTACCAATTTATATTCTAAAGGCGGCAACCACATATAATGGAATTATATCTTTTAAAAAATTTAAATATTTTGCTTTGACTAACTGGTAATATTTCCGAATATTTCTTGAAAAATGATACTAAAAAAACTAACTTACTTCTGGCAGGCACTTAAAGCAATGTTTTCAATACTCCTTTACAAACAAAAATATGTCACGTGACCTCACACATTAGCATTGATTGGCTCATGGACATAGGGCAACACAATAATTAATTCAACTATTATTTTCGAAAATTGTAAACGAAATACATGCAATCATTTTAAACAGGGTTACCTTATATAAAAATGAAAACCACCCGGAGATAGATCTTTTAATTCTGAATCCAGTTGTGTATTATACTCAATTTTCATGAAAATGGAGATAGGACCTTATAAAACTAGCACGACGATTTTAGTAAATCTTCTGCAAATAGATTGATTGTGATGTATTTCATTTAAAGCCTTGGCTTTATGTTTCAATTTTATTCTAATTTTATCTTCACTGTTCAGGAATGTTTGTTATATATCCTATCTATATATACGTACATTGATAATTTCATCTGATATCTTAGAAATAATAACTTAATTTTCCTTCAGAGAAATGAAAGTATTTTACAATCGCAATGAAACGAACAAACAATATCAATTTTCATCATATATCTAATTTAAAAAGAATGAAGTTATATATAGAACATTGTAGAAATATTGCATGTTTATGAAAGTTAAAAAGTAGAAAATGTACCGAGATTTACTAGATAATTAGAAATAATATTTGCTAACTTGTTGTCTAGATAAGCGTGATTGTACTCACATATATATTTGTGTACTTCTACACTTGCTTAACATCATTAAAATATTCTTTGAAAGTACTGAAAGGGCCAATTTAGTTGTAGAATTTACTTACCATTTATACCGGTTCGCCTGTTATGCAAAACATTCTTTTTTAAAAGTTTAAGCATTTTTCTCTTAGTTTCAATTAACATGAAACTTCATCAGATAATGGCCACCTATTTCATTAGTAAATGCTTTCAAAATATACTAGAGGCGACTATGATTAATTGATATGAAAATAATTGCTATAATTTTCATTAATTTGTATTTGTTCAACAGATCAGTAGCTTTATGACAAATGTGTAGTCAATGTAACTTATCAAAATATAATAAATTCCTAATCCGGCTTATGTCGGTTTGATACAAATAGATGGATGTCGTTGACAAGCAGACTTTATACGTTTAAGGGTATTAAGCTATATCTTATGTAATATCTTACCGCCTCCATGGTCGAGAGGTTAGAGTCGATGACTTCTAATCCAGTTACCTCTCTGGCGTGGGTTCGATCCCCGGAAGATGCTTTGGTAGTTTAGCGCGGAGGAAGGTAGTCTAGTACTGGTGTAACTCTCCAGGAACGATGGTTAGGAAACTACCCGCCTATATGACTGAAATACTGTTGGAAAAAGGCGTAAAATGAAACAAACAAACAAACAATGTAATATCTTTATAAATCTATAATATACTGTAGTATCCGTACCCCACCTACTGTTGTTTCAATGATGTTGTATTTTATATGAGGTTTCAGATTATTCATGTATTATAAATAGGTAAATAAGGTATTGCATATCAGGAAGATGGTTACCTTTTATCTGTCTGGACATTTAAAATATTTGACACTTATTGTTCTGTCGCATATGTTCAGAAAATATATTTACCTTAAGTCAATATTGTATTTGTATATATTGTATGCAATGTTGTTCCGGTCTCGTTTTTTCTTATTTGACGTTAGTAGGTTGTTAGCGCTATTTTTAGCTCAAAAGTTATTCACCCGCCAAATTTAAATTGATAAACTTATTCAAAGGTAATTATAGACATTCTTGTTAGGTAACTTAATGATAAATTGTCATTTAACAATTATTTATTTCTGTGTATTTACATGTTTAAGATTTTGTATATATTTGTCGCAATATAACACAGTTGGAAGCCTGACATTGTTGGAGACCCTTTGGCCATTTGGCGCCTCTTCCAACAATGTTGGAACGTCCAACAGCGTTGTTGGGATGTTGGATTGTTGGAAATTGTAGGGGCTATATATAGGCGTGGTCGGCCATTTTGGGGCACTTCCACATTTTCAACTTTTAAGAGCGCCACATTCTTTAGTTTAATTAAATTCTGGATCCTTATTTCTTCGGAAACACAAGTAAAGGTAGATAGCTTGTTTTTTTAATGCATCTGGTGCTCATTTATTAATTTTAAAGATTAATTTCTGAGTTTTGTAGGCAATTGATGTAATGGTAAGATAGATTTTTTCAAAATTTTTGCAGTTCAGAATTTTCTATAAATTTTAATAGATTTAAATACTTAAGCCTGTTGTAGATTCTATATTATAAATTTCTGCTTAATAGTTATAAGTGTTGGTCACACATAGCCCCCACCCTGAATTTCTCAACGTGTTTTTCTTTTAGCTTCGGGGTTTTTTTTCCGTTTTTTTAACGAGTTGCCATAACTGAACGTTTTATTTCTTTATGACATTCAGTGAATTTACTTCAGAACATTTGCTTCAATATTGTTAAGGCATCTTTAAAATAAATTTTAAAATTGTCGGAGAAACTTATTACATACTTATGGATGAATATTGAGAAATATTGATGAAATAAAATGGGTATTTTCATTTTCTGTATTTTCACTGTAAATATTTATTTTTCACTGCAGTGACACATATTTTCCGTATTTTCACTGGTGTTTTGCCGGACTACTTTCTTCTAAATTCACAGCAGATTAATAACTTTTTTAAAAGGAAAACGATTTTTAATTTATAATAATTTTATCATCAAAAACAATTCAGTACAGAAAAGAGTGTCCCTTTAACAAATTTCTGTTCTATTCAGTTCTATTCCTTACATAAAATATATATATCAATAGATGCCTATTAGAGTAATAGTAGCTATGTCAAAAGCTTGAAAATCAGTGTTTGTCTTCTTCAAAATGTCATGTCACAAGAAAGCAACATCGAGTTAGACATTGAAATAGACAATGAAGAAGATGAGTTCTTGGCTAACATTGATTTTCATTTGATTGAGGCAGCTATGATCATGCAGCAGGATGATGAATCAGTTCCAAATTATG
Organism: Ruditapes philippinarum; assembly: GCF_026571515.1. Taxonomy (NCBI): domain Eukaryota; kingdom Metazoa; phylum Mollusca; class Bivalvia; order Venerida; family Veneridae; genus Ruditapes; species Ruditapes philippinarum. The sequence goes on from NW_026861299.1 coordinate 607,060, forward strand.
TCTATGAGAATGAACAGGTAGTTCATCCTACTGAACAAGATGAAGATGTCAGCAACACAATAAACATTGGTAATCCATGGTTAGTTACTTCAAACACAGAAGTTGTTGATAAATTTCTTGAAGATGGCATTAATAAGAACACTAAAGTTAAAACTGACCAAGACATTAAATTATTCCAAGAATTTTTGGTATCTGTGGCTGAAAGTAGGCCAATACTTCAAATCCCTCCTGAAGAGTTATCTGCCTATGTGAGTTACTTTATTTTTATGCAGTAAGGAAAAATGATGGCCAGGAATATGAGCCAAACTCTCTCATATCAAAGTTCCAAAACATTCAAAGGTTTCTCAATGTGAACCAATATGGCTTCTCACTATCAAAAGATCAGGTTTTCCAGAAGTGTAAGCAGGTGTTGAAAGCAAAAACAAAGCACTTAAAATCACAAGGAAAAGGTAACAACCCAAATGCTGCTGCTGCTATAACATCCGACGATAAAGAGAAATTCTATGCAGCTGACCAGTTTAGTGGAAACAATCCTAGAGTACTTCAAAATTCTATGTGGTAAAATTGCAACAATTTTTTGGGTATGCGGACTGGCACAGAGGTTCATTTTCTTTGTTGGGGAGATGTAAATTTGCTGTCTGATGATGATGGCTCCGAATATCTGGTGTACAGTCAGGAGCGCCAATCCAAAACTAGGACTGGGCCTGATCCTCGTGACACAAGAAAAATGAAGCCAAGAGCTTATGCAGTTCTTGAAAATCCGGCACGTTGTCCAGTGGCTTTATATAAGCAATTTGCTAATAGCCGTCCTGAAGCAATGTTTGAACCAAACTCTCCATTTTCCTAACTGTAGCTTCTAACGTACCTGAAAATGGAAAACCTTGGTATAAGAAATCTGCCATGGGGATTAACAAAATATACAGCATAATGAAGGATATGAAGCATGCAGCAAACATAGATAAGCCAAATTTAACACCATACAGGCAAGTAATAAATAAAAATTGCATTTAAACATTTTATTAATAGGAAAAAAAATGTTAATATTTCATATTTTCACAATGTTAAACCTATACAAATTATATAAAATTATTTTTTGAATTAAATTAAACAAACTTTCATTTCAATTCTTAATTAAAACAAACTGGCATGTATAAAACTACTATTTAACCATAAATCTTGTTTAATATATTTGGAAAATCATGCAAAAATTACTTTTACAACTTTCTTTAACATAAATCAGAGAAATTTTCTTAAAAATATATTTAAAAAAAATAAAAAAAACAAGAAATTCAATTTAACCGTTCTCACTGTTCTTTGTGCGCACATTATAACGGTAGATTTACTATTAGAATTTCATTTGAAAACAAGCCGACAACAAAATTCCTCATAAGTAATTCTGTCGGCAATTTTTAAAAAATGTTATACACAAAAAAATGATTAAGGTGTTCTATATTTCATCAAATATCTATATTTCTTTTTTTTAATTAATGATTTTCAATTACATTAAATGCTGCTAGCTTCTTTTGTTTAATTATTAGATTTTAAAATATTGTGATTGACTTAAAGAATTTGATTGACGTTGCTGAAAAGTTTAATGTATAAAAAAATAAAAAATACCATTTATTTACAGTGCAAGGAAAGGGATGGTACAGACATTAAATGATGCTGGCGTTGCACCAAACCACATCATTCAGATGAGTGGCCACAAAAACGTAAACAGTGTCAACAATTACAGCACGTTGGATGAAAGTCAACACAAAGATGTTTCAAGGACATTGAGTAAATTATCTCCAAACACCTGCACTAAATCAAGAGATATCTCAGCTCCACACCATATTTACACCAGTCGTCAGCACACAGAGACTCATATCAGTGACCACGTTCAACAACCGGCTCCCAGGAATCCGTATGACTTTTAAGGTGTTTTTTTTCAGTGGAAACCAGATCAGTGGAAATATCAATGTCCATTTCCACACAAGTAACATGTCTAACACATCAAATTCAAATGTTCAGGCCATCATGAACTCTCCACCAGTAAGGAAACGCCGAAGAATACTTCCAATAGACTCTGACTCAGAATAAACTGTCTTTGGAAGATTAGCATCAGTGATCCAATAATGTTGATTAACGTTAATTCCTGTTTTTCAAAACAACGTAACATCCGGTAACATCCAAATTTGAATTTCCAGAAAAAAAATGTGAAAAATTTGCTAAAGAAGGTTGAATCACACGACAAAAGCCTGCTAGAAATGTATTAATCGGGTTTGGTACAATTTGTGATTGGTAAAAAGCCGAAATTTATCCTTAGAAACTATCTGAGTCTGTTATACACACATATTATAATTTATCCGAAATAAGATACATCTGAAATACGTGAACTTGTGTAAACAAACCATCTGAAACATTTGAATCTTAATATATACATATGAAGATTATAGCTTGAATTATATCAAAATATGTAATGGGTCCACGACCTAGACGTGCAACAGCAGCAGTAAGTTCTAAACCCGATCTGAAACAAATTAGAAGCAGATCATCCTCAACAAAAAGAAAGGTTTCCTCGCCCGAAGAGCACAATAATCAAGATAAGAAATACAAACAAATTCAAAACTGTCAATCAGTTGAAAACCAAAACAAAACATTTACCAAAGTTGCTAATATTGAAAAAGAAACAAAACAAAAGT